>NC_133621.1:169932457-170232457 GCF_048593235.1 Sminthopsis crassicaudata
GAGTTTTATTTTGGATATGTCAAGTTCATGATATCCAGTTGGAAAGATCCAATAAGCAATTGGAGATATGGGAGAGGAACTCAAGAAAGAGACAGGGATGCTAGCAGAACCTATGGAAACTAATCAGATCACTGATTCTATAGGAAAGTAAATAGAGAGAAGAGGGTCTAGGACAAAATTCTGTAGTACATTCATGAAAAGAGATTATCCAACAAAGGGGATTAAGGCAAGAGAGGTCAGGCTAGCAAGAGGAGAATTAATCAAGAGCTTTGTCATAAAAACTCCAGAAGAGAATATTCAGAAGAGGAAGGGTGTGGTACACAGTTTCAAATGCTATAGAAAGGTCAGGGAGAATAAGACGGAAAAGAAGCCATTGGATTTAGCAGTTAAGAGGTCAGTTATATTGTTGAATGATGAGATTAGAAGGCAGATTGTAAGGATTTGAGAAGTGAATAGGAGAAGAAGAAACAAAAAGAATAGTTTTTTGAAAGTTTAGAAAGAAGTTGCATATGAGGGTATATAAAGGGGGTATATAAGGAAGAAATGGTAAAATCAAGGCTGGGGAATATAGGCATGTTTGGAGGTAGTAGATATGGATTCAGCAGATAGGGAAAGATTAAAAACAGAGGAGGAGAGATGATCTTTTGTTTATAGCAAGCTACTATAAAAGATGAAATCAAAAGCACATATCCAATAAATAGAGGAAATGTCATTGACAAATATAGGGGCCAATTTTTCATCATTTGCTTAATCCTGAAGCAAAAGAAAAAAGTTGAGGGAGAGAGGTCAAGGGGTTCTGAAATAAATAATATTAGAGAAGAGGGAGGTTTGGGTGAATAGTTTCTATTTTCTTAATAAAGTGTGGGGTACTATGCATAGAACTAAGGATACACAGAAAAACAAAAACAATTCTTACCTTCAAGGAGCTAACAATCTAATCATGGCAATATTTTTATTCATATAGGACATTTATCACCAAACTAAAGAAACAAACTTCAAAATTAAAATGAAAAATTAACTAATCTTTACTTTAAAAAGAGAAATTAAAATTAGAAACAAATTTTATCATATGCAATGGCAATAAACTGGAACCTTTCCCAGTAAGATCAGGAGTGAAACAAGGTTGCCCACTATCACCATTACTATTCAATATTATACTAGAAACTCTAGCCTCGGCAATAAGAGCTGAGAAAGAGACTCAAAGAATTAGAGTAGGTAATGAGGAAATCAAACTATCACTCTTTGCAGATGACATGATGGTATACTTAGAGAACCCCAAAGACTCTGTTAAAAGCTATTAGAAATAATTCAGAACTTTAGCAAAGTTGCAGGATACAAAATAAATCCACATAAATCCTCAGCATTTTTATACATTACCAATCCAATAGCAAGAGATACAAAGAGAAATTCCATTCAAAACAAATGTCGATAGTATAAAATATTTGGAAATATATCTACCAAAGGAAAGTCAGGAATTATATGAGCAAAATTACAAAACACTTGCCACAAAAATAAAGTCAGATTTAAATAATTGGAAAGACATTAAGTGCTCTTGGATAGGCCAAGCAAATATAATCAAGATGACAATACTCCCCAAACTAATCTATTTATTTAGTGCCACACCAATTAGACTCCCAAGAAACTATTTTAATAACCTAGAAAAAATAACATCAAAATTCATATGGAAGAAAAAAATGTTGAGAATTTCAAGGGAAGTAATGAAAAAAAAAATCAAATGAAGTTGGCATAGCTGTACCTGATCTAGAACTATATTATAAAGCAGCAGTCACCAAAAACATTTGATATTGGCTAAGAAATAGACTAGTTGATCAGTGGCATAGGTTAGGTTCACAGGGCAAGATAGTGAATAAAAATAGTAATCTAGTATTTGACAAACACAAAGATCCCAACTTTGGGGATAAAAATTCATTATTTGACAAAAACTGCTGGGAAAACTGGAAATTAGTATGGCAGAAACATTTAACACCACATATTAAGATAAGATCAAAATGGATCCATGATTTAGGCATAAAGAATGAGATCATAAATAAATTAGAGGAGCATAGGATAGTTTACCTCTCAGACTTGTGGAGCAGGAAGGAATTTGTAACCAAAGGAGAATTAGAGATCATTATTGATCACAAAATAGAAAATTTTGATTACATCAAATTAAAAAGCTTGTGTACAAAAAAAACTAATGCAAACAAGATTAGAAGGGAAGTAACAAATTGGGAAAACATTTTTACAGTTAAAGGTTCTGATAAAGGCCTCATCTCCAAAATATACAGAGAATTGACTCTAATTTATAAAAAAACCAAGCCATTCTCCAATTGATAAATGGTCAAAGGATATGAACAGACAATTTTCAGATGATGAAATTGAAACTATTTCCACTCATATGAAAGAGTGTCCCAAATCACTATTGATCAGAGAAATGCAAATTAAGACAACTCTGAGATATCATTACACACCTGTCAGATTGGCTAAGATGACAGGAACAAATAATGATGAATGTTGGAGGGGATGTGGGAAAACTGGGACACTGATGCATTGTTGGTGGAGTTGTGAAAGAATCCAACCATTCTGGAGAACAATCTGGAATTACGCCCAAAAAGTTATCAAAATGTGCATACCCTTTGATCCACCAGTGCTACTACTGGGCTTATATCCCAAGGAAATACTAAAGAAGGGAATGTGGCACCTGTATGTGCCAAAATGTTTGTGGCAGCCCTTTTTGTAGTGGCTAGAAACTGGAAAATGAACGGATGCCCATCAATTGGAGAATGGTTGGATAAATTATGGTATATGAATGTTATGGAATATTATTGTTCTGTAAGAAATGACCAACAGGAGGAATACAGAGAGGCTTGGAGAGACTTACATCAACTGATGCTGAGTGAAATGAGCAGAACTAGAAGATCATTATACACTTCAACAATGATACTGTACGAGGATGTATGCTGATGGAAGTGGATATCTTCAACATAGAGAAGAGCTAATCCAATTCCAATTGATCAATGATGGACAGAATCAGCTATACCCAGGAAAAGGAACATTGGGAAATGAACTGTTAGCATTTTTGTTTTTCTCCCCAGGTTATTTTTACCTTCTGAATCCAATTCTTCCTTTGCAACAACAACAACAACAACAAAATATTGTACCTAGGATATACCATAACATATTTAATATGTATGGGAATGCCTGCCATCTAGGGGAGGGAATGGAGGGAAGGAGGGGAAAAATTCGGAACAGAAGGGAGTACATGGGATAATGTTGTAAAAAATTACCTATGCATATGTACTGTCAAAAAAAATGTTATAATTATAAAATTAACAAAAAAAGAAAAGAAACAAATTATAATTGTTTTTGGAGACATTAAGTTAAGCTAGGGATCACCTGGTATTGTATTGGAAGGAAAAATGACATCACTGAGAACATGCATTAACACACTGGATTAGGTCAGAGAATCTGTTCTAAAAACCTCATCCTGAGGCCCTCACTGTCCAGCTATACTTCATTTTATGTCTTGCCCACCACTGTGAATGTATCTCCCCTCTCACTCCCTTTATCTCTATCCTCCCACAATCCCTCTATCTGCCAGATCTAGAACCATATTCAATTTAATATTGCCATTGTTTCTGGAAAGGGTATGTCTTTCTACTCCTCATCATGGTTCCACTCATCAATCTTGTGACTTTCCAAACCAAAATAATCTGAACTTTCCACCATTTTGATTGATTTATTGTCTTCCTTTTTGTATTCCCAACACTTAACATGGTACCTAACACATTATAAACACTTAATAAATGGGTTTTTTCTCCCTCTCCTTCCTTCCTTCCTCCCTCCCTCCCTCCCTTCCTTTCTTCCTCCCTTCCTCCCTTCGTTCCTTCCTTCCAGAGCTGGACAGAACCTCAGTAACTATGTAACTCAACGTTTTTTTTTTTTTTTTTTTTTTTTAATTTCTTAAGAGATAACAGACCCAGAAAAGTTGCCTGTTGTTATAAAGATGATATAATCTAGAGACAGGATTTGAACTCAGGGAACTTCTGACTCCAGTAAATGCTCTTTGATCCTGGAAGCAATAAGGCTCTACACTGGTTGGCTCTGATAAATTTTGAGCCTTCCCCCTCCCCCCTTGCTTTTGTTCCTAGCAGTTTAAGCATGTGGAAATATTTGAGTCATTCTGTATATTAGGGAAAAAAATGATGGCTTTTCTTCCATATGGCATTTATCTTCTCCAGTGAGGAGAGATAATTTAGGAGTGGCAGAGCCATGAGTGAGTTGTCCCAGCTCTTCCCATGGAGTGAAGATTAATGTCATAAAAAAATCAGTTACCATGTATCTTTTATATAAAGCATATATATATATATATATATATATATATAATAGGTTAAGTACTTTGCCTAATCGTGATGTAATAAGTGACATAGCAAAGATTTTCTACCACCCTTCCTTGACTTTGAAGTGTTTGGGAAAACAAAGTATGCTCAGCATGGATGAGAAATGTCTTTCGACTTTCATTTTTATTTCTGAAAAAGATCCATTAGTTATGTATCAGCACATAACAATTTAAAACTTGGAATAGCATGTGAACATGCTCAGGTCATGATAAAATGTCATAACTTTTTATGTAATGTAGCATTGTTAATACTGAAAGTTTTTCAAAGAATTAGAAACTACCCTTTAAAAAGTGCAGCTTGGTTTTGAAAGGAGTGACTTGCAGCTTATGGTCACATAGGAGACAGTAAAATGAAAATTTTAATCTATTGGTATGGTAAAATGCTTATTGTGAGATTTAGGATAAATGTTTAACATTGTGCACAGGGATTTGGTGGTATAAATCATAATGGGGTTTGCTTGGCTAAATCTCCATGCATTGAAAGTATAATTCCTAATAGAGAGCACATTAAGTCTCCTTGACTTGGGAAAGGCATCAGTGGGTTTCACCAATGCTTAAGCTTTGGCAGGATATGCTGTTTTTTTGGCTTTAATTGATTTACTGTGGCTCCTAACTCTGAATATCTATATCCCCAATGTACCTACTTCTGAAATAAAAATTAAAGTTGGAAGGTATTGGAATGGGAGGAAGGGGCCACTTTAATTGCCTCAGGGAATCACTTAACCAATTTTCATCTTTCTCATTGATGTCCTTGGAAGAAGGAGAATGGGGAAAAAAGTTAAAGGAAGAAAACCAAGAAACTTTCCAGAACTCAGGGAGTAACAAGTAGAAAAAAGCAAAAGGAATATAAGGAAGGCTCAAAAGAAAAATGGAACTTTTAAAGACTACTTTTAAAACAAAAACAGTTTGATTCAACCATTCTGAAGAACAATTTGGAACTATGCCCAAAGGGCTATCAAACTGTGCATACCCTTTGATCCAGCAGTGTTTCTACTGGGCTTATATCCCAAAGAGATCTTAAAAAAGGGAAAAGGATCCACATGTGCAAAAATGCTTGTGGCAGCCCTTTTTGTAGTGGAAAGAAATTGGAAACTGAATGGATACCCATCAGTTGTAGAATGGTTGAATAAGTTATGAAATATGAATGTTATGGAATATTACTGTTCTATAAGAAACGATCAGCAGGATGATTTCATAGAGGCCTGGAGAGACTTACATGAATTGATGGTAAGTGAAATGAGAAGAACCAGGAAATCATTGTACATGACAACAAGATTATATGATGATCAATTCTGATGCATGTGTTTTCTTCAATGAGGTGATCCAGACCACTTCCAATGATCTTATGATGAAAAGAGTCATCCATACCCAGAGAGAGGACTGTGGGAACTGAGTGTGGATCACAACACAGCATTTTCATTCTTTTTGTTGTTGTTTGCTTGCATTTTATTTTCTCTCATTTTTTCTTTTTTGGTTGATTTTTCTTGTGCAACAAGATAATTGTATAAATATATATGCATATGTTGCATTTAACATACATTTTTACCGTGTTTAATATATATTGGATTACTTGCCAACTTGGGGAGGGGATGGAGGAAAGTGGGGAAAAATTAGATTTTTTGCAAGGGTTAATATTGAAAAATTATCCATGCATATGTTCTGAAAATAAAAAAAGCTTTAATAAAATGGAAAATTTTATGTGATTACAGAATGCATTGATTATGCTATAAGAAGTTGGACATAGATATCTTTAGTTAATAACTTTGAAGAACAACTATGACACTCTTTCCCTATCTTTTCCTAATCTTTAGGTATTCTAGTCATCAACACCCCTGAAGTAAACTTAACTGAATGTAACACAATATTTTAGTCACAGGTGACAGGTATCTTAACCATTAGGGACTCTATTGCAAATTGAGAAGAATTTAGAGCTGGCATAGTTTGCATACAACGGTAAAATTGTAACATCTATCAGTCTAGGGACTGAATGTTCTTTGCATATCTGTTTACATTGTTAAGAGAGATTTCTTCAGCTCCTTAAAAGTCCAGAAAATTAATAGAAAAGATTGGAGATAACTAATAGTTTCCCATTGGTCTCTCATACCCATCTCACAGCTGCAAGGACACAGCCCAGGGGAGAAAGCATTTTCCCCAACAAACAGAAAACACCGGAACTTCTGAGCAGCGTCCGGGAAGCTGAAAGGGCGCTTGATGTCAGAGCAGTCTTTGGACGGCCCAAAGTGTCCTCTGAAGATGAAACACTGAGTTTCATCTTTGAACTGTTAGTCCACAGAAAATGGAGCAGTGTCGGGGAGTGCGTTTGAATGAAGAAAGACTTAGCAAATAAACATTTTAAGCGTCCACGTGCAGCTCCAGACTAGCTCTTTCACGTGAGGATCATCTTTGCGTTTTGTCCGGGTCTTTCTCCCACACACTAGTTCCGATACTCACAAGGTCATTTGCAGACAATCCTGTGTATCAAAGTGTGTATAACCGTGTAACAGGACGGGAAGAGCTGATTTGGCTTTCTTAGCCGAACAGGCTGGGGACTAGTAAGGATGCTGTGAAACCTAGGTCACTTTTGTTTCACCAAAGGGTCGGATCTACGCACAGTGTGGGGGGAGGGGGCAATCCCGCAATTCCTCGAGGGGTGAATTTTGGGGCGGATTTGATGTGCGCATCAAATGATAAAAAACTACTCGTTCCGAAATATATTTCTGCCAATTCCGAGGGAAAGTCTTGAGGATGAGAAAGAGGACATTGATTTTATTTTGAATTAATTTGGGGAAGAGGCAAGACACAGCCAGACTTGGACGACCTACGCCCCCCGTCTGAATGCTTTTGCATGCACAACTCTATCTCTAGCGTGCCCCTTCCGTGCTGAGACCCCTTAACCCAACAAAAGTTTTAAGGGGGAATTTGTGGTAATTTGAATTTTGAAGAATACTTTTCCTCCAGTAGTCTTGGAATTCTATTTATTAATTCACGAGATTGTTCTCTAGAGCCGTCGAGAAGTCTTCAGGACACCAAAGGTGAAGTGGAATCCCGGGCCCCAACATCCTTCCTCCCATTTTCCGTCGTCTAAGACATCAGTCTTAGAACTTATGGACAACACTTCGCTGCTTTCGTAGATCGCCCGGTGACACACTTTCCTGGGGAGGTCAATCTTAACTCGAGTCCTGTACTAGCCCCGTCGCTAAATAGAGGACCAAAGTACCCAATCAACATTCTAGCATCCAGACTCCTGGAAGTTACCTACTGGGGAGAGAGTGGGGGAGGGGGAGCAATGCGTGGAGCAAGAGCCTAGATTGGGTCCTTTTCAATACCTAGACAAACCTGGGCTACAGAGGTAGAGGAGAGAGCGACCAGAAAACCCAGTTTTTTCCAAATCTGCGGCAATTGAGGAAACCCCGCCCCCTCACATCAGTTTTCCCAAGGAGAAAAAAGTACACTTAAAAAACTCCCTTGAACACTCAAACATTAACCACAACCAAAATCCACCTTTCTCATCGGAACCTAAACCCAAACCCTGAATCACTGGCAAACTCCAAATCCAATCTTCCGAAAACATCGGATCCTATTCAATAATACCACGCCACCCCCAGGATGGGGAAGCTGAGATTTCACTAGGTTCCTGCCCAGCGTTCAATCAATCAATCACGAATCATCCCCTGAGGTGGGGGGAGGAAAAAGTGCGTGTCCTTCCCTGCTCCGACTCCCAAAGCGTTTTTCCTGATAATGGACTGATCTTAAACCAAGGTCATGACGTAGCAACACTGGGATGAATTCACTCCGATAAACTGCGAGTTGCAATTTTTCGCTGTCGCTGGGTCTCTAATGTTTCATTGCCCACTTTTATCTACCTTCTAGTCTCTACACCTGCCTTCTCCCTCGTGAGCCACGCACAGTGGAGGCTGAGCCCACCTTACTGCCGACATCTCCCAGGGTTTATTAGCATGAGGAGAAACTTTTAAGAGTGCAGCCAGCCCCAAACTCCTACCTAGTTCTGGAATTTCCACTTCAACATCTCTAGAATGTCAAATTAATAACGCAGCTTTGTAAATCATCTCCCAAACCCAGGGATAGCTTTGTGAACACCTAGCTAATGTCCCCTCCGGTGGGAAAGTTTCCCCAAGAGTTTTCCCTTCTCTAGTAAAAGGTTTTGAAAGCTTTAGGGACTAAGCTCAATTTAAGTCAAGGCTGGGCTCGGAGTGGGCGGGGCAAAAGTTGCTTACAGTTATTTCTTCACACTTGTTAACATTAGTTAAAAAAAAAAAACCAAAAAACCCTCCCCCCAACTTTCGAAGAACCTGCAAGTTTATACACTTAGATTAATAAAAAAAAAATAATAAATTACTCAAAGAGTAAAGGAAGCAGCCAACTGACAAAATTGTCAAACGACCTAATTATATTTTGTTGTCAGTTTCACCGGTGGCGATTTAAACTTTTTGTCGCTTAGACTAGGAGGAGAACCTAGAGAAAAGGAGGAAGGGGGAGCTGGGGTGGGGTGGGGTGGGAATGGAGCTGGGGGTTGACTGGAAGGGTGGGTGGGCAGAAAGGAGTTGGTCGGGCAAATGGGAGGGTGCAAGGTAAGGGAGCTTGTATTGTTAACGCCGGCCAATTGGTTTAGGAAATTTTGCAACCGCTGGAAAAGGTCATTGAAGGAATTGAATGCAAAAAAAAAAAAAAAAAAAAATCATCTAAAAAAGAGTGCCGGGCATGCGCAGAGGGAGGATGCCATATTGGAATGAGTCTGTAGCGAGAGAGCGGGAGGGAGTGGAGAGAGCGAGAGCGGGAGGGAGAGGAGAGAGCGAGCAAAGGAAAGGAGAGAGAGAGGGAGAGCAAGAGAGAGAGAGAGAGAGAGAGAGAGAGAGAGGGGAGAGGGAGAGAGACACACACGCACACACAGATCGCCTTTTCACCACTGAGCAGAGGGGGGCTTTGCCCTTTTAGAGACTGAGAAAAAAAAAAAAAACTTCATCCAGGTAAGACGTCGCTCCGGGCGCTGCTTCTCCGGGCGTCCCACACTTAGCTTGGTTAAGGAAATCTCTGGCTGGCAGGTTGAGCGCGCAGATCAGCAGATTTTTTTTTTTTTTTTTTCCAGTTTAGGAAAAAAAAAAAAAAGGTGGGGGGTGGGAAGGAAAGCTTTTGGGCAAGGGGCAAAGGCTATGCATGGAAAGAAACCATCCCAATCTCAAACTCCCAAACTCCTTGATTGTTCGTCTGCAATGGGTTTTTTAATTTAAAAAATTTTTGCTTTTTCCCCCTTTCTGAAAAGCAAGGATGGTGTGCAGGAGATCAGGAGATTCAAGCACTCAAGTTTCAAAGTGCCTTATTTTATAAACTGCGTCTTCCTCACTCTCGTACCCAGTGACCCCTTTACACCTTTAGTGGTGAATGCTCTTCTTTTTTGCACTGACACCACCATCCCCTTTATTCTTGCAAGCCTCCCCTTCTGTAGTGTTTTTTTTTTTGGGGGTAGGGCTTGGGAACAAGAGGAAGGTTGGGGTGAGGATGGTTGGGACAACAGCTAGTGAATTTATATATGTATCTATATCCCACATACATACACGTAGATCTGGGTTTTTTTTTTTTTTTCTTTTTAAGTATCGTTGGCAAGAATTTGCATATGTACTTAAAATGAAATTGCCACTAGTTCTAGAGGGTGCTTTGGAATGGATGGACTCTCTTTTTTTTCTTCTTCTTTTTAAAAAAGTAATATCCTGTCATTTGGGGCTTTCCTGTTCATGTGACTTTCTTTCGAATTGACTAGACTTGATCTCTCTGTAGAGTTTTTTTTCCTTGCTTTTCTTGGTGTTTCAAGAAAAAAAAAGAAATACCGAACGAACTGCTTTATTTATTTATTTTGATAAGGGACGACCGAAGCGGGGCTGAGCAGTGGAAGGAGAGTGTGTGTGTGTGTGTGTGTGTGTGTGTGTGTGTGTGTGTGTGTGTGTGTGTGTGTGTGTGTGAGAGAGAGAGAGAGAGAGAGAGAGAGAGAGAGAGAGAGAGAGAGAGAGAGAGAGAGAGAGAGAGAGAGAGAGAGAGAGAGAGAGAGAGAGAGAGAGAGAGAGAGAGAGAGAGAGAGAGAAGGTGCATAAGATGTTGGACAGATATCTGGAGCCTGATCCTTACGTATTTTCTCCGAAGCTCTACAACTGCGGTAAATGAATATTTATAAATCGTGTCAGTTTCAACATGGCGGGCTAAGGTGTCTTTTAAAAACTGAAAATAAAGATTTTGAGGTGGGAAAAAACCCAACCGGAGATGCCGCTCTTTAGGTTCTACTCTCGTTGGTTACCTCGGGAGGTGTTTTAGCGAATTAAATGGGAAAGCAAGATAGGGGTGAGCCTGCCCTAGTTTTTTCCGCGGTAAAATCCTCGGTGTGTAAAGTCCATTACGGAAGGGAAGGGAGGGGGAGAAAAAGGCAGTGAGTGAAGTTCCCTCTTCGCGTTCGGGGAGTAAGAAGAAATGATGATGGATGGAATCATTTATTTCAGATGTACTCGAGATAAGTTCGTCGTCCCCCCTCCCTCCGCTCCTCTCTGTATTTATGTTGTGGTCTTTTCGCTGTCAAAGACTCTCAGTAGGTGGAGCAAGGAGGGTCCTATTAAAAAAGGCTAATTGTCCGGTGTCTGATGCAGTTGTGCTTGGAAACGCTGGTGGCTTTTCTCCCCCTCTTCTCTGTGCAAGGAGGCATGCTGTGCTGAGAATCGGACTGCTCTTTCTTTTCTGTGTGTGCAGGGGTGGAGGTGGGAAGGGAGAGGAGAATAACGTTGAGTGTGGAGGATGACAGGACCTTAAGAGCACAGCGTCCAGGATGCTGGGCGAGGAGAAACTCCTGTTACTTCTTGGAGAAGCGGTTTCTGGAAGTCAGGCGATGGAAAAGAGGAAGGTTTTTACGGAAAAATAGGTTAGCCTTGTGTGGAGAGAGCTCGGCTCTGGGAAGGTGTGCACCGGGGAGGAATGGGGAGGATGCGAGTTTGATGCACTGAGGGTGGATTGGGAAGAGAGGGCTGTACTGAGGAACTAGAGCATTCATTCAGAAACACATCCCGTGGGGTGTCTCCTTCAACCTCCGGGAAAGCATTAGACAACAATCCCAAACCATGGGGAGGGGACCTCCACACTGAACTGCCTTGTTGATTTCTCCTGCCGAAGAAAGTCAGGCTAGGGACCTCAAACCGTTACAATGTAACCCTCGCCGTGCCTCAGTTTCCGCTTTTGTCAATAAGGGAGTTGGGCTCAGATCCCTTCCAGCTTTAAATTTCTGATCTTCGGATCCTTCCTGCCACACCGACAGGGGTCGCCAAGAGTCCCCGTGCAGCCTCCGCCGCGCCGCGATTGCCCAGTGTTGTAGCGGGAGAAATCCTTCCCCGAGGGAGTAGGGGCAAGGTTAGCGCTTTAGCGTAGGGTAGGGGGAGGGAGAGCGGAAAGAAGAGGGAGGGGGGCGTAGACCAGCGAGGCTCTGCCTTCCGCAGTGTCTGCAAACTTAACCAGAGCGGAGCCGGGCGCACCGACGTGCAGAAGTGAAAGTTAGTGCATTTAATTTTTTATTTTTAAAATTAGATTTAAAAAAGATATTTAGATATTTTGGGCAGGGATTGGGAGTGGAAGCAATAATCTAGTCTTTGGGCATTTTGAGCGGCGTGGAGGAGGGATCGATAGTCTATTCTTTTTCCTTTTTTAAACGGATGCTTACATTGTGTGAGAGGTCCTTGCAATTCATTTGGTTCCGGGGGTCTTTTGGGAGGGGTGGGGGGAGGGAGAAGTGGGGACGGTGGGCGTGCGTGTGTAATGTTGCTGAGGTGGTTGTGGCGGCGGTGGAGGAGGAGGAGGAAGGACGGGCTAGCAAAAAGAGAAACGAGCTTAATTTCAGCCCCATCGGACTGCAGGGGCTGGGAGTTAAAAAAAAGCCTAAAATGAGAGTTTTGATAGCGGAGAAAGCAGCCCTGGCTTCTTCACCGTCCCATCTTTCCTCCCTTTTCTCCGCCCCTTCTTCCAGATTGCCTGTGGGAAACCGAGGAGGCTTTGGTAAAGTAGGAAACCAGCCTAAAATGGCTCTTTGCTCGTAAACTGCAGTTTCAGACGGGAACACCTCCCCTCTTCCTGACGTCGCTTATGACAAGCAAAGAATTAACTCCAACTCCACGAAACCTGCATTTTTTTTTTTTTTTTTTTTTGCACCGTGGTTGTACAATGCAATGCATTGGTGCGTGTTTTTCTCAAACTCCTTAGGATACTTATGCATGTGTGTGTGTGTGTGTGGGTGGGTTCGGACTTTTCTTTCTTTTAGAAGAAAGAAATCTAGAGGTTGGCTGTTAAGAAGTCGAGCCAGACCCACCGCCTCTTTAACTAAGCTACCCTGAGAGCCAGCTCAGCTGTTTCTTTGACTGGCAAGGTTACTAACCAACGGGTGCCAATAAATGGATTAAATGACGTGGAAACGGGGATCTTTATGAATTGAAGAATTCGCCAGCCTCCAAAAGCCAAGTCCCGGTGCTCTAGGGTAGGGAGATGGGAGGGGGGGTCCCATCTCCCTACCCTAGAGCACCGGGACTTGGCTTTTTGTGGCTAGGGAGGCCACAGGTGACACTCCAAGCTCTGGGGAAAGGTGGGTGGGGGGTGTTCCCAGGGAAACAGGAAAGAGCATCCCTAAACTTCTTGCAGTTTCACTTTCAGAATTCGAATCTCCCTTTGCTTCCAGGATCTTTTATTTTCTGGTTTAAGTGGAGGCTCTAGGAAGGAAGAGACGCATCAGACATTAAATTTAGATGGGGGAGACTTTTTTGGGGAAGTATAAGCCGAGGTGATTCTTAACAAAAACCCTGCCCTTTACACGAACTTTTTGCTTCTCCCCCTCCTTGGACATGCCCTGCTGTCAGATACATGTTTTTCCCTTCGGACTGCGTGCCCCCCTCTCCCCGACCCCCTTTGCCCGGCGCAAGGACGTCGAGAGGAGACAGCCCCCGGCTCCAAGGAGAGTCTTCCCCCGCACCACGTTTTGTCAGTTTCAGCAGTAGCGCAGACGCGGCTGAATCCGAGCGGATTGGTGGGAAACAGATTTCCTACGTAGAGCCGAACCTGCTTTAATCGGGATCAATCCCTTCCCCTTTCTCTTCTTTACCCTCCCCCTTTTCCCTAATATGCCTCTAACCCAGTAGCGATTTGGGAACTGAGAAGGCGAAGCCTGTGTCCTACACTAAGTAAATGGATCAGTCTTTTCATCCAGGTGGAAAATCCAGCGAGGGGGCTTAAATCTGGTATGCTTTACTGGGGGGGAAGAGGGGGAGGGTGGGGGAAGGGAAAGGGGGAGAGATGGGGAACTGCTGTGAGCCCTAGGAGCTGGGAAATACGCCCTTGGATAGTGTAAGAGGTGTGTCACTCCTCCCTCCCCAACCTCCCCTCCCCCTTTAGCTTTTTCATTTTACAACTCCTCCCTTATATACACCTTCCCCAGGAAAAACAAAGTGGTTTATCTCTTAAAAGGGGAGAACTCCTCCCTTCCACTACCCACCCTCTCCTCCCCAGCACTAAACTGCCTTACAGAGTATATTAAATCTGCCCTGGGCTGGTAGAGTACCATACTTTTACAAGATCACGAATCCCACCCAAACAGAACCTGACAGCCCCCGAGGTCTTAAATTGGGATCTTGAAGCGGCTTGGGTTTCTTGAGGAAAATCTCAGACCTCTGGGTTTGGTGATGCTCCAGAATCCCCTCTTTCCTTATTTCTCACCTTACCTCTCCCCAGGAGTTTTGAATAACAAACTCCTCACCCCACCAACTAAGGCTTATTTCCTTAGGATAGCCGTCCAGGTGGGAACTAAAATTCACCAGTGATGAAGAGAAATTGATTGGAAAGAGTTTTCATACTCATCTTTTCTTGAAGCAGTTATGGCCTAATTCTGAACTCTCCTGGCTATAAATAAGCCTCGGTTGGGTGCTTTTTGTTTTTGTGTTTTTCTTTAAATGACAGGATGAATTCTAATTACTTGGTGGCTCAGAATTTTTCCTTATCATGAATCCTAAATTAGCAGAACTCATTCCTACTCAAACTAATCAAGGAAGTGTCTCTTGCTTTGTTTCAGTCATTCTTTATTCTTCTGTCTCCCTTTATATATATGAGGATCACTCATAGGCGTGCTATATGGTGGAAACTTTGTTTTTCATAGTAAGTTAAAGGGAAGGATGTGCTTCAATTTAAGTGTGCTGGGGGGGTTGGCGCTTCTGTAAATGTAATTAAGAACAATCAGGGACCCTGCACCTTCTCTCTTGTTTTCTACCAGAAAAGAAGAAAACAACAACAAAGGCTTTATTTACATGGTGTCTCTATGAGAAAAAGTGAGTGGTTGAGTGCCCATTTGGGGTAGCCACCAGTTGGGCTCAGGCTAGGTTTGTGGACAGAGTTTCTGTTCTACTGAAATCTTGTTGAAGATTGGAGTGGTCATCCTCAGAGGGCTTCAGTTTCTTCACTTGTAAAATGAGAGAGTTGCACTAGATGGTTTGATTTCTTTGAGACCTCAGTTTTTTTTATTTGTGAAATAAGTTGTTTGGATTAATTGATCTCTAAATTAACTTTATGAATTGGATTTCATGAGTGTGTGGACATGCAGCTTTTCAAAACTGAAAAGTCCTTAAGTGGAGAGTTCACAGATGAAGCAGGAATATGGGATGGATCCAGGGATCATTGTTTGTTTGAGGATGCAGAATTCTCTGAGAGCTATGTGACTTGCTTCAGCTCTCGACATCACTGGGCATGGTGAAACCTTTTTTCATGTAGAGTCATTTGACACTAGAGAGTATCCATATTCCCTGTTAAAGAATTCTAAAGATGGAGATTCCATGACCCTTCTACACCTTGTTCCACTTTTCACTAGAATTAAACATGAAGCCCAAGATTTTTCATTCCTATTTCCTTCCTTTTGAAACATTAAAAGGATTAAAGAAAAACCCAACCCCAAATCTAAAAACCTCAGACCAGTTCATAAGAAAGATGATATAATGGAGAAAAAGTCATGCATTAACCATATTTGTATGCCAGATGTTTATTAGAAGAATTGTATATTGTGAACCAGCGATGATTTTTCAGCTGGCAGTCTTGGATAAAACATGAGATCTTAGTAGCTTTTTAAAGCTGCTTAGTACTCAAAATTGTTGTATGTCTATGAGTCATGGAATACTAGTCTAGGGAATTAATAATAAATGTCACTCAGAGGGCAATGGAGAGGTGTGTGAGGTGAGTATGAGCAAATAGCAACATCTATGAATGATAAAGAACTGGGGAGAAGAACTCAAGTACAATCATCAGAGATACATGATTGAGAAAGATGGGCTGGTCCTAGGATGAGTGAGAGCCAGGGAAAACTATCTGGTGGCAGTTTTCCAACAATTTTCACATTAAAACTCTTTAACTGCATTGTTGTAAGATAATTATTATAGGTGTATCTTTTTATGCATTATCATCCTTTCGCCCTCTGTCATCTGGATTACACTGCAAATTCTTAGGGGGAAAAAAACCCCGTAATTTTTAAAATAGTTCTTGGCACTCCCATAAATGGCAACTATCTAGGAGTCCATAATAATAAAACTGTCTTCACTTTCATATTATTTATTCTTATGACAAGATGACATCTTTTGACACTGGTTTGAGAAAGGAGCTATTTTATTTATTTTTCACTTCTTTGATTTTTTTTTTTTTTTAATAAAAATGATATGTCTGTCTAAGTACTTAGTGTTTATCTGCCATAATAAAAAATTCTGCAAAGTAGGGCAGGGAATGACATTGCAGGCTGTAACTATTGAGAAGATACAAAAAGATGTACTATCACTGATACCTACATCATGGGGAAGATTTTCATCTTGTGAATTCTCTTATGGAGTTTTGTTGGCTGAGAAAAGCCTTTCTTAAAACAAAAGAAAAATATCCCCACCTCCTCCAAACAAACTATTGAAATAGACCCTTTCCCAACTATAATTAATAACTTTTCTTTCTTTTCAACCAAAATTAATTAAGAACTGAGTCTAAAAACCAAGGATTCTATGTCTAATAGGTAAGGGGATTCAACACGAATGGTATAGTCTTTGGTTTGTCTTAATAATTTTGTCCATGTAATGGTCTAAAGTATTTTAAAATGTCCTATTGGAATACCTCTTCCTCTAATAAAATCTTTCCTTCTTATAGAAAAAAGAAAAATATAGCAAAGAAAAGCATATCAGCCATGTTCAACCAACTATTTCATAACCATAGTTCATTATCTTTCTGATGAAAAGAGGGAGGCATCTTTACCATCTTTGCATTTGTGATACAATAGATTTTATTGTATATCTTAATTTGTCCATTTCCAATTGATAGGTATTCTCTTTACTTTCACAAAAAAATACTACTATATGTATCTTTTTTCTTTTGTACATGAGGAATCTTTCCCAGTGGCTTTGATTAATTTGAATTATATATCCAGAAAGGTAGTATGGCTGGGTCAGAGAGTGTGTATAACTTAATAACTTTTCTGCCGTATTTCATTGTTTATCAAGGCATCATGGCATAATAGAAAACTTAAATTAGTAGTCAGGAAGACCTGGATTGGTATTACATCTTGAATATTAGCTTTTTAAAAAATTATGCAAATAATTTGAGTTGTCTGAGTAAAATGAGGTTACTAATAAGACTTTAAATTCTAGGATTATTTTGCTGATTAAATGAGAAAATGTATGTAAAATGTTTTGCAGAACTTTAAGTATTATATAAAAACACCTGTTTCTATGTTCTGAAGTGATTGGGCCAATCCTTGGCTCTCCCAGTGATGCAGTGGTGTACTTGACTTTTGCCAATTATCATTTTTATCTTTTGTTACCATTATTAATCAGATGGGTGGAAGGGGAAAGCTCAGGGTTGTGTAAATTTGTATTTCTCTTAATAATGTTTCAGAACATTCTTCAGTATGATTGTTGATAGCTTGCTGTTCTTTCTTTCTTGAAAAGTAACTGTTCCAATCCTTAGATTCTTTGTTTATGACTCTTTATATATTTAAATGGTCTTCCTATGTCTTAGATAGCAGACCTTTGTCAGAAATTTGCTGTAAATAGTTTTCTTAGGCTACAGCTTCTCAGTATAGTATAGTATAGTATAGTATAGTATAGTATAGTATAGTATAGTATAGTATAGTATAGTATAGCATAGCATAGCATAGCATAGTATAGATTTAGCATCATAGCCACCAAACTCCTTTAAATAGGTTACTTCCAGAATCAGGAAAATAATAAAATTAATTTGGAGCAACAAAAGATCTGGGATCTTGAGGGAAATAATGACAAAAAGTAGTAATGAAGTAGATTTATCATTATCAGAACTCAATCAGTATTTATCAAGACTCATCTGTGACTTAATTAGTAAGTAGAGTTATATACTGATGATAGGAAGTAACATTCTCCCAGGGTTATCAACCCCTGTTATTTGTACTTTTAGAGAGTTATGTGTTTGGGAATTAGGGTTTGTGTCTAGTGGGGGATGATGGTAAGATTCCAGATAGTGTCTTATAAGTCCACCTAAAGGCAGATTAGCATGTTCTCTGTCCAAGACAACCAGAGCTATTGTTTTACCCATTGCAGACCCATAATTTTCCATAACTTTTTCCTTTCCTTGTGTAAGTTCCCAGTCTTGCCCCTTGTGAGATGCAAGCTTGTCAGAGCAGAAATAACAGACCTCATCCAGACACCCACAGCAGCAGTTATTGAGGTGCTATAGGGAAAATTCCCCATCTTCAACATACCCTTTAGGAAAAAAAAAATCCTGATAGGAATTTAGCATCAAAAAAATGTGGATACCAGTTATGTCTTGTCCAAGGTCACAGTCATATGGTGTGGAGTTCAGATCTTTCTGAATAGGAATTCAGGCTAGGTCACTATCCATGGTGCCACGTTGCTTCTGATTGATACTGATGGAAAAAAAAATAAAGAAATTGACCAGCAGGGAATAGATTAGCCTTGCAAGACTCAGAAGCAATTGAACAGAGTTGCTTTAGTTACATTAGTATTTTATGTAAATACAATAACACAAACTATTGGAATAAGAATTTTTTATTAAACAAAGACTTCTGGGAGAACTGGAAGGCAGTTTGGCTTAAATTAAATTTAGGTTAATACTTTATACCTTATTCCACAATAAGTTCCAAATGGATGTATGACTTAAATTGAAATGATCATGCCATAAAAACACTAGAGGAGTAATGGATAGAAGTACTTTGTAAAACTATGGCTAAGATGAAAATTTTAACTATACAAGGGATACAGGTAATAATAAAAAGTAAAATAGACAAATTGACTTAGACAATATTTTTTCTTAAATGCTTATTTCAATCCAAAATATTAAAGGCTGGTTTTGAGCTTTAGTAGTTTTTCAAAAGGCCTTAATTTTACTAGAGGATTAGACAGAAAATATATGTTGATTAAGTCATTGTTTCATTTTGGAGTTATTGGTAGGAGGCCTAGGTAGCAAGATGCATGCAATTCCATTGGAGGCACAGAAGGCATCAAATGGTCTTGCTGCTAAGTGCATTAGCACTTAAGGTATCAGGCCAATGTTTGTATCAACTCCACAATATTTAATTCATTTAATTATTAAGTGTCTACTGTGTGCAAGGCACATATTGAGTTCTAAAGACATTAATGCTAATATGATTTTGGGTAGACAAGAATGATGTTCACTGACCTGTGACTTGAATTTTAAATGGTAATATGGGGGAAATAGACTTAGAAAAAAAAAAGTTAAGTAGTAAACGGGACTGAGAGATAAAAATTTGGCCACCAAAGATTTAAAAGGACTTGAATTTCTGAAATTGCAATTAAGATACTGAGAAGCATTTGGTTTTGATTATAAATTGATTTTTTTTTTTCCTCTCCGTTAATACTGATACCTATCCGTTAAATACACAAACAAGGAAAAAATCCCCAGTCTTTTAGAAGAGATGGAAAACAGAAATCAAAAGACACTGGGGAGGGGCTACCATTTTCATTTTCTAAAAAGTGTTGGCAACTGATGAAAACAGGCTTTGGATTCAAACTTCAAGTTTTGGGCCTTTCTTTTATATTTGATGTTCTTGATCATGAAGAAAACTAAAGACAAAAAACAAAAGCTGGTATTTATCTTAGCTCTACATAAACACTGTCTTGTGCTTCCTCTCTTGGCTCATCAGCTGTTCATAGACCCTATTTCCATGGCAGAGTTGACCTCAGGCAATGATGCTGACAAAACAAAGGTTCTTTACTCTATATGAATGAAAATTAATTTCAGCTCTTTTCAAAGCAGAAGAGAAAAATCAATGTTTGCCAAGTGGAAGTAGCAGAATTCTCAGAGAATCATTTGCTTTCATATTCCTTACAGTTGAAAATGGGGAAAGGAAATGTAGTATGGTGGTTAGCATTTACCAGATACATGGAATTCTGAAGTTCACCCTGTAATGCATGTAGTATGATGTATAAATTGAATATGAATATTATCCCTGTTTCATGAGTAAAGAAATATGGGGTTTGTTAAGTACAATGGCTTGTTCTGATTATGCAGACAATAGTTGACAATTGAACGGGGTTCTCCTGAATTCTAAATGAAGTACTTTTTCTCAAGTTGTCTTCACTTAAAAATTGCTTTCTAGGTCATAGATATCATAGGAAAACAACAAAGAGATAAAATTTATCATCTCATTTTGTGGTTTAAAGTGACCGGCAGAAGAGCCAAAATTCAAATACTCATATTCTCTGATTCCAAATACAATATTCTTTCCACTCTACCCCTATATTAGTTTCTCCAATTGTAAATTATCAGTTATGATTCATGCCCATGGAGGTAAAAACTCAGATCATATTTTAAGGTAAATATAATTACTTTATAACATCTCATTTAATTTTTCTGTTTTTAAAAATGTATTTATCCATTCCTTTACCTTCCCCACCCTATCAGTGTGTGTGGCTAACAATTTCTCTTCTCTTTTCCTCCTCCTCATTTATTTTTTCATATTTATTTATTTTATTTTTAGTTATTTGAATAACCGTTTCCATAATGTATACTAAAAAAAGATGATTACATGTGAAATTGCAGATCTGTTTTGCACAACTTGCTGTTTCTTTTAAACATATAATAAAATTGTGAAAAAAAAAATTTTTTTCCTTCTCTCCTCTCCCCCCATAGCATTTATCAGTTCTTTCTCTGGATGTAGATAGTGTTTTTCTTCATATATCCTTTATAGTTAATTTGGGTACTTAAAATTAACTTATTCACTCACTAGTTCTAAAACAATATTGTTGTTACTATACCACTTTCTCTTGGTTCTGTTCATTTTACTTTTCTTTATTTTATGCTAATCTTTCCAAATTTTTATAATATTGTTGAGTTCATAATTTCTTATAGCACATCAGTATTGCAATTAAGGCGATCTTCCCACCCATCTTTCCTTGGATAGAGTGCTGTTTTGGGAATACTAAAGGTCTTCTGAAAAGGAAATTCTGTAGTCTTAGTCATGGATTCCTGTGGTGTATTAGTGGAGCCTGTGCACTTCTCAGAATAATGTTAAATGCATAACTCAAAATACAGAGAATTGCAAAGAAAAGCAGTTAAAGTGAAATAAAGATTTTTTTGTTTCCAAATTAAGAACCCTGTCCTAGATAAAACCACAAACTGATCCATTTTTTAATTACTGAGGCAATTGGGGATATATTGCCCAGGGTCAAACAGCTAGAGGTGTTAAATGTCTGAGACCAGATTTGAACTGGAGTCCTCCTAACTTCAGGGATGATGCTCTATCCATTGTACCACATAGCTGCTCCTAAAACCAATCCATTTTAAGGCTCTTAACCATTTATTACTCTTCCTCTCCCACCCCCACTCCCTTGGGTTTTTTCTATAGTAACATCTTCTAGGGTCTTCTGCTTTCCTATTCCAGAATTGCCCCTCCATTGCTTTTACCTAACTTAAACTTAGTTAAGTTAAGACATTAAATTATTATTCCTTTTCTGTTTCCTTCTGGGTTTGGTGGGGTCCTGGCTTGAGTGCTTCCTACTGTTGTGGCTCACCAAAAAATAAAAAGTGATTTCCTTAGAATGGAATCAAGTTTAAAAAATATTTTTAAAAATATTGCTTCAGTTCTTTTTTCCTGTTCCCTTATTGTTTAAGATCTTAAACCTTGAGCCTCTTAATTTGTTTTTGTCCATTATTTCTCATTTTTGTCTCTTTTGCAAATCTATTTTTTCCTTTTAACAAATCACCAAAAATATGAAAATTCCATTTCTTAATCTTTTCTTGATAATCATACTTTTTTACCTATCTTGTATTTTCTTGTTGCGATATTTGAATTGGTCATTCTACTCCTGTTGAATACTCACTGAATTTCCTCTTCTCCCTTTCTCCCTTTGCCTGTCTGTGTCTCTTTCAGAAATCTCAAATACTTCTTGTTAAAAAAATCTCTTTTCCCATTAATCATTAGACTCAATTTTGCAGAATGTTATTTGGGGTTAACACGAGTTCCTCTGCTTTTTGGATCATTCTGTTCTGTTTTTTTTTTTTTTTTTTAATTTCCTATGAGTAATACTGAATAATTTGAATTGTTTCATAGCTGAAGACCTCTCTTGTGGTTGCTGGTAGACTTTATGTTTGGTATTGTGCCTTGAAGTTTCAAGAATAAAGTTTTTCTTTGATAATGATCTGTAATTTTAATCAATTTGTACTTTATTGTCTGTATTCAAATGCTCTGGATGAGTTTCTTGAAGTATGGTATTTGGATTTATAAAGTTTATCATGTTCTAGAAGAATGATGGTCTCTAATTTATCTCTGCACATGTATTTAAAATCAATTACTTAAGCTTGCAGAGAAATTGTGTGTGTTTTTTTAAAAAAGATTTTATTGATATTTTCTGTTTCTTACATCAGGATAGTACCTATGTAACCTTCCCCCGACCAGAGAGATATCCTATTTGATAAATAATACATAATTTTTAAAGAGAATATAAAATCAGTCCAATTGATGAGTTCATTGAAAAAAGTTTGAAAACATATGCAAAGTATAATATTTGTGTTCTTCCGTCTCCACAAAGAGATAGGTTTGGGGGTATTTTCTCATATTTTCATCTGAGTCCTTTTTTTGTTACATTTGCTTTTACTTTTTTGAGTGTGTCATTGTTCTTTCCATTTCCATTGTTATAGTTATTGTGTATGTTTTACTGGTTGTGCTTACTTCATTCTGCATCAATTCTTGTAGGTTTTTGCATGCTTTTTTTGCATTTATGACATACATAATTTCTTACAATTCAGCAATATTCCATTATATTCATGTATCAGAATTTGCTTATTGAATCATTTTTCAACTGATGGACATCTACCTTGTTTCCAATTCTTAATTATTAAAAAAAAGCATTGCTATAAATATTTTGGGGTTTATGAAGACTTATTCTCTACATGTGATTTTCTTAGGGGATAAGCCAGTAATTCAGTCTTTGGGTTAAAGGATATGGAAGTTTTAATCACAATATTTGCATAATTTCAAATTAATTTTTGAAATAGTTGTTCCAGTTCACAGTTCCACCAATATTATATTAGTATGTATCTTCTCTAATATTGACTTGCTGTCTTGGAGTTAATTTTTTCCAATTTGTAGGATGTGAGATGAATGAAACCTTAGAATTGTTTTGATTTGCATTTTTATTAATAAAGAGCATTTTGTCATTTGATTGTAAATATTTTTGCAGTTCTTTTGATACCTGTTCTTATTCTTTGACTATTGGAGAATAATTATTAGTTTTATATATATTATTAATTGTTTTTATAAAAGTTTGATACAAAAAATTTTCCCCATTCAACCATTTCTTTTCCTAACCTAGATTAATGTTGTCTGTGAAGAAAGAACCTTTTTAATTTCAAATACTCCAAAGTTATGTATTTAATTTTTTGAAATTGCCTCTATCTCTTTGGTTACAAATATATCTCCTAACCACAGCTGCAAGAAATAATCTTTTTGATCTCATTTTTTTATAGTATGATCTTTAATATTAAGCTCATATATCTGCTTAGAATGTATTGTGGAATGTGGGGTAAGATTTTGTTTTAAGGCTTATTTATGCTTTCTAGTTTTTCAAATAGGGAGATTTTCTCTAGGTAATTCATAATTTCTTCATTATAGAAGACTGAATTATGGAGTCTTCTTGTTTCTGAATCTTCTAATTTAGTCTGTTCCATTGATTTATCCCTTAATAAATACCAGATGGTTTTGATGATTACTACTTTATAATATAGTTTGAGGTCTGGAAAGGCTATTCTCCCTTGTTCATACTTTTCATCATTTTCTGTAATATTCTAGATATTTAGTTCTTTTAAATAAAAAATGTTATTTTTGTTATTATTTCATTTTGTTATTTTATTGACCTTGGTAATTTGATCAGTTAAGCATTGAAAGTGTAAATTAATTTTGGTAATAGTCATTTTTATTATATTGACACAAACCTGGCTATGAACACTGACTCTTCTTACAGCTACTTAAGTTCTTTAAGGAGTGAGTTGTAATTTAATTAATGTGTCTTTTTTTTATACTTTGGAGGAGATTAATCTACAGATACTTTGTCCATTTTGTAGTTATTTAGAATAGATTTCCCTTTTTATTATTGCTTTTTATGTTTTGTTATTACAAATTGATATTGTAAGCTGATTTTTTGAGGATTTGTTTTGTAACCTATAACTTTGTTGAAGCTATTTATCTCGATTAATATTCCTAGGGTTTTCCAAATAAATGAAAATATTTGGAAACCCCATATCAGCAAACAAGGATAGTTTTGTTATCACTTTACCTACATTTATATCTTTTAATTCCATTCTCTTATTGTTATTGCTAGCAATTCAGAAATATCAAATAATGGAGGTGGGAGGAGAGTGAGCATTGTTCTTTCACTCCCACATTTGGAAAAGTTCTAGAGTATCCCCCTTGCATATGATGCTTAATTTTGGTTTTACATCCTTTTTGTGAAATTTTTAAAAAGTCCCTGTATGTATGCATAAAACTATTTTACTTTGTCAAGGGCTTTTTAATTCTTTTGAGATGATTCATGATTTTAGATGTTTTGGTTTTTAATATGATTAATGCTGTTGATTGTTTTTCTAATGTTGAACTAACTATCTTTGCATTCCTGGCATAAATCCTACTTGGTCATAATAAATGATTTCTTGGATAAATTGCTGTAGTCAATTAGTGATAGTATTTAAAAAAATTCAGTCATTGTTCCTTAATGATATTAGCTATAGTTTCTTTCTGTGTCTTATCTTTCCCTGTTTTAGATATTAGGATTATGTTTGTCCTATAAAAGGATTATGGCAGATTGCTTTCTATTTTAGTTTTTGAGAATAATTTGTGAAGTGCAGGTTTTACCTATTTTTTAGGAGTTTTATAGAATTTTCCTGTGAATGCATCAGAACCAGGAGTTTTTTCCTTTTGGTAGTTCCTTTACAACCAAATTTATTTCCTTTTCTGAGATCAGTTTATTTAAGATCTCTAGGTTTTCTGGTAATTTAGGTGTTTTATATTTTTAAAGGTGTATCTTTCTTTTGTGTTCTCAGTTTTATTAGCATATAACTGTACAGTATGTTTTCATTATTTTTCTTTTTTTATTCCTTTCTTGATATTTTGGTGATGTAAATTTTTGCTCTTTTTAATCAGATTGAGGTTTTTTTTAAATCAATTTATGAAATGAAAAGTTCTATTCATAAAATCCCATCTCTTCACTGTTATGTCCATCAGATATTCACTTGTGTACATTTAGAAAAATTTCCTTTTTAAAATTTCTGTGTAAATGTATTTTTATTTTTAATAGCTTTTTATTTTATTTTATTATTATTATTATTTTTTTGCATTATTCCTCCATGTCCTCTGCCATGAGGAGGGAGGTTTTTTAATTTTATAAGTTTATTGATATTTTCCATTTCTTACATCTCTACTGTTATTCTGATTATCCTTTCCCCTTTCCTCCCACAGAACAATTCCCTATGACAAATAGTATATTCTGGGGAAAAAAAAATCAGCATAACTGATTCATACATTAAAAAAGTCTGAAAATATGAGTGACATGTAATGCCTGTGGGACCTCCTACCTCCACTAAAAAGTAGGTTGAAGGTATCTTCTCAGCTTTTTGAGTCTTGACCTTTATAATTTAGAGATTATTTTTCAAAATACATGCAAAGATAGATTTCAACATTCACCCTCACAAAACTTTGTGTTCCAAATTTTTTTTCCTTAATTTCCCATCTCTTCCTTCCCCTAGACAGCACGTGATCCAATATAGGTTAAAAATGAGTAATTCTTCTAAATCTGTTCCCTATTAGACATGCTGTGGAAGAAAAATAAGATTAAAAGGGGAAAATAACAATGAGAAAACACAAACAAACCAGCAAAACAACAATGACAAAGGTGAAAGTACTAATGCTTTGATCCACATTCAGGCTCCACAACTCTCTCTCTGGATATAGATACCTCTCTCCATCCTAAGTCTTTTGGAATTGTCTTGACTTATCTCATTGTTGAAAACAACCATGTACATCACAGTTGATTGTTAGGATTATAAGGTGATAACTCAGGTTGTCTAAACAATTCTCTGGATCAGAATTCACATCTTTGGTTCAGGCCTTTGAAGGGAGTTTGCACCTTTGGACTTCTGGGGAGGAGTTTACATGTTTAAAGGAGTTTGCACCTTTAAGAGGAGCAAGTTCATTGGTTGAAGTATTTTCCCATAAGCCCCTGAGTTCTCACATGCCCATTCTCTGTGAGGATAAAAGAGGAAATATTGAGCCTGGAGAACAATCAACTGTGATGTAACAATTGATCATCATATAATCTTGTTGCTGTGTACAATGTTCTCTTGGTTCTGCTCACCTCACTCAGCATCAGTTCATGTAAATCTCTCCAGGCCTTTCTGAAATCATCCTGCTGATAATTTATGTTATAACAATATCCCATTACATTCACACATCACAATTTATTCAGCCATTCTCCAATTGATGGGCATCCACTCAGTTTCCATTTCCTTGCCACTACAAACAGGGCTGCCACAAACATTTTTGCACATGTGGGTCCCTTTCTCTCCTTTAAGATCTCTTTGAGATACAGGCCCAGTAGAGACACTGCTGGATCAAAGGGTGAGCACAGTTTGGTAACCCTTTGGGCATAGTTCTAAATTGTGCTCCAGAAATGGTTGGATCAGTTCACAACTCCACTAATAATCCACTGTCCCAGTAGAAAGGAGTCCCTTAAAGAAGTCACTCTGTTGCTCTCCTTGCTTGTGGCATTTATTCACTTTTTTATTTCTGTTTGGAGTGTTTGAGAAGTAAATAACTTCTTCAGTTCTGGTTTTCTTTCTAAAAGTGTTTCAAATTATTTTTTTTCTGTTTAGATGCACATCTTTTTCTTGTCTGATTAAGCCCAGATTTCCAGGATGTAGCCCATCCTGAGCACCATTACCACTAGAACCATTTTTCTATTCTACTCTTTCTAGTCATAATAGTCTTAAATTATTTAATAACCTTTTTTTTTTTGAATATTTCTCCTGATGACTTGTAAAACCTATTATTTTTTACTTGAACCACTAAATTCAATAGCTACATTTCTTGGAGTTTGCAACCTTATTATTTTTTTTTTCTGGCATGATCTATGAATTCTTTCAACATTTTCATTTTCTCTATTTCCAAGTTCAAGGCAGTTCTCATCTATTTTTTCCTTCATTACAGTATTAGTTTTTTGAGAGATCTATGATCCTTAGGTTGTTTCTGTTTATCATGTTTTCAAGATCAGTGTGTTTTGCTTACATTCTGAGCATATTTTCTTTTAATATTATTTTTTCTTTAACATTGCCCTTTACTTTTGTGTATTTGCATTCCCAATCTGATTATGTCTGATTATGTCTGCACTGGCAAATGCAGAGTCTAGTTTTTCTATTCTGTTCATTGATATATGCCATAAATCTGACTTTCATAATTATCATTCCCTTTTAAACTTCTCAAGATCGGTGTGCTATGGTTCCATATCCTCCTCAATTCCACAGGATCTTCCGTCTCATCATGTTGGCTCATTTCTTCATTTTATAGCATTTTTTCAGATATTTGAACTTGTTTACTAGAATTAGAAGCCACATTTCCTTTTGTTGTTACTGTTTTTTCCTGTTGATTGATCTGTTTCTATTTAAAGTCTTTGAGTTTTATTCTTTCTGAAATTTTGGATACTTTATCAATCTTTTTCTCTTCCTCATTTACCTTAACTACTCAATTTCTGACTCTTTGCTCCTCTCTGATGGTGGTTGGATCTCAGAGCATCTAAGCTTCCTTCCCTTCCTGGAAGTTCAGTTTGTGTCCAAATCTCTGTTCTTTCAAACTTTTGGTTTGTCAGAAATGGCCACAAATGTTGGACATCCTTGCCCCCTCACCTACATATGCAGGATGTCTTGTCCCACACTGTTCACTGGCAGTTCAGACTGCAGCCTTGGTGCTTCCTGGTTGCAGACCCTGGCAGGCTTTTGTTTCTGCTGGCTGCTGAAGCCAGAGCAAACTTTTGCAATCTGGCGCTGTGGTTTGCAAACACTGGAAAGAAACAGACTAACTCTATAGAGGAGTTTAGCATCCTAATAACCCGGGATTTCATCACTAGACCATGGAGACAGCTGAAATTGATTGATTTTGAAATTGATTTTGTTGTGGAGAGGTTTGAGATGTCTTGGAGATAAAAGAAAATGTCTATTTCACCACCATCTTGTTTCTCAAATGATGTAGAAGTCTTAAATGTCCTTTTAAAACTATTCTCTTTAACTTTTCTTTTTATTTTTTTATTAGTATTTTTGAACTTTAAATTTGTCATTCTCTTGTTTGGTCATTCTAAAGCTTGAAAGAGAATTTTTCTAAGTTGTTTACTTTGCTGTTTGTTAATTCTGCTTTGGAAGCTTTGATTTCCAACTTAATTCCTATGCTGATAACTTCTTTTGAAAGTTTTGTTTGACTTTTGAACCATTCTGGAGATTCTGGAGTGTCTGCAAAATTTTCTTTCCCCATTGGAAATTTTGGGTTTATCACCTTAATATTTGTCCATTGTGCTCTTTGAATTATTCCTTCTGTTTCCCTTTTTAAAAATAGTCTTTTGAGGAATGTGTGTGTGTGTACTTTTTGTTTTTCACCATTTTTCCCCCTCTTGTTATTATAATAGCATTGACTATAAACTCTCTTCTAATTTCTGACCACTTACTTTCTCCTTTGCTGCTATCATTCCACTTCTAAGTAGGGCCCTGAGACAGTGCATTTTGAAAGTGTAGGAGTCTCTGCCCAAAGTAAAACTCCTTGGAGAGAGACCTGACCCCAGTTAGGCTATTGGGGCATTTTCCCCACAGACACAGGAGCCCCTTCCTTGGCAGCTCTGCATTTTCTGTACCTTCTCGCTTTCTCCTTTTGCATGGAACATATAATCTGTGTTCTGGTCCTAGTGGACTAGGAAAGGAGTTCAGACTGGAGTTACTATTGCCTTTGGGAATTGGGAGAAGCCCTGAAACACAAGCCTGTGAATTTTCCTGTGGTAGGTGTGTTCTGTGCCATGGTGGGAACATTGAGAATGGGAGCTTTTATAAAGTATTTCAGTTCTCAGATATTTCATGAGGCTGTTATCTTGTGTTGTTTCTATCATATTCTTTGGGTTTCAGCTTTAATTGCTCTAGATTTGGCACATATTTCTCTCTAAGTTTTTAGGTTGGAATTCTATGGAAGTCAAGTACTTTGCCATCTTGCTCCAGATATCTCAGTTTTATTTTATTTAAAAAAGCTTTTTAAAATTTTATTTATTTTATTAAAGCTTTTTATGTTCAAAACGTGTGCATGGTTAATTTTTCAACATTGACTCTGTAAAACCTTGTGTTTCAGATTTCTGCCCCCTTTTTCCCACTCCCTCCCCTAGATGGCAAGTAATCCAATATATATAAAACATATTTAAAATATATGTTAAATTCAGTTTTTTTTTTTGTTTTGTTTTGTTTTTTATATCCTTAACTCTTTTACAGAGGGATGGTATTTATAAAATTGCAGAAGTATTTTTGTTGCCAGTGAATCATTTTTCCTTTTTCTCTCTTTCTAGATTAAAGATACTTCTCTCAGTATGTTTCTTTTTAAAAGTAAGCAAATGAAACCCCCTAAATCTTTATATGCTTATAGTAGAACTAAACAAAAGCAGAAACTGAGTAGTCTATGGAAAATAAAGTCTGTCATTTGATGTAAATGGTGCCAGTTTTTGAGTGCATGGTTTAGGTTGGAAGCCTGAAATGAAAAAGCAGATATTCAGAGGCAGTTGTCTTGCCTTCCAGTTGGTGATCTGCCTGGAAGAGGGACAGGCTACTTGTTATTTGGAGATCTTAGAGCAATGTTCCCTAAAATTGAAAGCCTTCTAGAGAGAGCAATGGCATGTGTTTTTGAAAATTGAGATGGATAGAATATGATGTCCTGCTGCCAGTATTTTGTGTGTGGTGGACTTTAATGCAGATTTTACCACTCTCAGGCCAGTAATTTTTCTTTTTTACCATATTGCCTCTAAATAACCTGTGAGCAATTTAATCCATGGAATATTGATTATCAGTTTTGCTTAGATCTACCTACTTTTTCTTGCTCTAAAGATGTTCTAACATGGCAGCTTCTGAAGGGATTATTGCTGTTAAGTCATTTTTTGAGTTGTATTCTACTCTTTGTGACTGTTTTGAAATTTTCTTGGCACTGATGTTGTAATGATACGCCATATCCTTCTCGGGCTCATTTTATAGATGAGTCACACAGTTAGTATCTGAGCCCACATTTTAACTCACGAAGATGAATCTTCCAAGTCCAGTGCTTTATCCAGTGTACCTACCATCCAGAGGGGTAGGAAGTGGCAATAGGCCTCATTTTGGATTCTTTTCCTTGATTATTCTACCCGCAGCTTTAATATTCTCTCTCTTCTTCCCCCTTCCCCCTTTTTATTTATTTTTAAATTTTTATTATTTAAAATATATACATGGGTAATTTTCAACATTTACTCTTGGGGGCAGCTAGGTAGCAAAGTGGATAGAGCACCAGCCCTGAATTCAGGAGGACCTGAGTTCAAATATGATCTCAGACACTTAACACTTTCTAGCTTTGTGACTCTGGGCAAGTCACTTTAACCCCAGCCTCAGAAAATTAAAAACAAACAAACAAACAAAAAAAACCACACAAAAACACGTAAAACAAAGGTTTTTTGTTTTTTCCTTCCCTTTCCCTCACCTCCTCCCCTAGAAAGCAAATAATCCATTATATGTTAAACATATGCAGTTTTTATATACGTATTTCCATAAATATGCTTTAGCTTTGACTTTCAATGGAAATGAATGGAAGTCAACTTATGATCAGAAGACCTTCAGGTTTCTCTGTTTCTGTTCTATAACCACTATGTGATTATAAACCTTATAAGCATAAGCCATTAGATCTAGAAGAGACATTAAATATCATGTAGCCCAACTCTCTTACTTTATAGATGAAGAAATTGAGGCAGAAAGAGATTAGGTGAATCATTAGCATCAGTGTTAGTCATCTGATCCATATATACTTAAAACACACTTGTTCTGTTTTCCTGTGTTCTTCAGGAAATACCTTGGATCCTTAATATTTGTTTCCTGAATTAAATACTGTTTCCTTGAGCTTTCTTTCATATACTTTTTGTTTTATTTTGTTTATCCTTTCATCTCCTGTATCCCCCTTTCTCTTCCTCCCTTGCAGAATCCATAATTCATTTTACCCTATGCTTAAAAATTGGTGAAATAATAATAGCATTTTAAGGTTTGGAAAGCGGCAAAGTTAGGATTCAAATTTAGGCCTTCCCTGATTCGGGGCCTAGGACTTTTAAAAAATTAATATCATTATCTAGGCTATTATTATTATCTAGACTTCTGTTCAGAGTTGTAGACTTCAATTCTTTCTTAAACCTTACCTCTTAAGAGCAATTATTTAGAAACTCTTTTTATGACTCCTGAAGATAGTTTAGTAATTTGGCCTTTATTTCAGACTGACTAAAAGCCCTTTTGGGAGTCAATTGAAATTCCTGCCCCAATATTCATTTCCCTATGGATAAAGGTTTTGCAAGCTCTCTGCTATGTATTTAAGGAATTTCTGAGGCTGGGCATTCCCTAACTGATCCCTTGAGTAGGAGGGAGGAAGTCATTGATAAGCATTAGCACCGACAGGCTAATTATAAAAAGCAGACTACAGCTGGTGATGGTTTAATATAGAATCTGACAGTTTTTAGAGATTCTTCAAGGCTCTGGGCCTTAGTGAGTGTGATCTCTGCCAATTGTATTCCTTTCCTTTTTCCATAAGGAGATGTGGATGGTTGGAGACTACCCTTTTAATAACATTTGACAGTTATATAGTATGTTGATTCTGTCTTCTTAACCCATTCTCTAGCGTCATCATTGAAATATGGCCATCTCTAAGGTCAAACATGGTGGTGGGAATTGTTTCTGCTAAGGCTTTAAATTATTTAGAGGAGGGAGTATACTTAAGCTAGATTAAAAGACAATTTGGAAATTTGGGTTTTTGAACCTACTTATTTATTGATTTTTAACATTTTTATTATTATCTTTGGCTATCAACTTAATGTTTTTCACTTACATCTCCCCCATATATTTTTATATCTTCTCCATATGGTTTTCTCTTAGTCTCCCAAAATCTCAAAATATTCCCCAATATCCTGTAATAAACAATACACTCAATTTTTTTTTTTTTTTAAACCTTAAAAGCGTGTTATCTTCCTTCTTAATAAGCCACCAGAGGTACTCATTGCTTGTGAAATCCAACTCGGCTTGTCATTTTAGTCTCCTCATTAATTGGCTCCTTATGATCTCTCCTCTCTCCTGTCCATGCCCTCAGTACTTGAATCTCTTTTTCATACTTTAATGCTGATTTTCTTCTTCCTGTTCAAAGTGCTCTGTTCTTTCATTTTACCTCATATTTCTTTTTGCCGCCTTTTCAGTCTTTTTCCTTCATAAAATCCTCTGTGACTAATTCCCATTACTGAGATTTATTCCATCTCTTTCATATCTAGTATGTTCCCATGTCAGTGCTTCATTATCTGTGATTTTATTTAGGTACACCTTGTTTTAGTCTTAGAAATCTGGATTTTCCCATGTCTTGTTTGTTTAGTTAGCTGATTGTTTTATTTGGAGCAGCTTCAGGTAATGGAGACAGAGCTGGCTTGAAGCCAGGAAGATTTAAGTTTGAATGCTACCTCTGACTTGTCCTGACTTTTGTTATCCTGGACTATTCTTAATCTTTTGCTTAAGTTAACTCTCTGGGACTATAAATTGTGGCGATGTCAACTTGCTTTGATAGAGGGAATTTCCTTGCATCTGTGAAGTTATAAAAATAGTTCCTATGCCTGATTACAAAAATATGATAAATTAGACATAATATTAGACAATATTTAAATAATATATACATGATAAAATTAGTTATAAAATAATTAGATCACAAATATTACATAATATTTAGATAATTAGATAATATTAGATACTAAAAATAATGTTCAAATTTTTCAATAGTGGACTATGAAATGGTTTTACACCCATATGTGCATAGGTTCATGAATTTAATCATAAATTAATTATATTCACTTTCAATTAGAATTACTAATTGATCCAGGCCTATTATATGTAAGTTACAACCAACAGACTTCTGTAATTCATATGAATTAGCTAATTAGTTAACACCATGTGTGTGTCTATAAGTAAATGTCAAGCAGGTCTGGGTCACAGTTTGGATGTGAAGTGCTTTAAGTAATCATTCTGCATTAAAATAATGAGTTATAAACACTCAGTTTCTCTGACATACATCAAAAGCCTTTAGCTTTAGAGACTGAGGGTCTGGATTTGAATTGGGCCTCTGCTGTTTATTCAGTGAGCTAGTAACTTAATCTCTGTGGGCCTCAGTTCCTTACTTGTACTAAAGAGATAGTGAGGTTGATGACTTTGGGTTGGAAAGCCACTGCCCCTAATGTCCTCTTCAGAAAAGAAGTACAAATAATGATACCAAAGTCAGGTAGTTAAAACCAAGTAGTCTCTAAGCATTCCTTCTAGTTCTAAATTCAGTCATTTTTGTGAGCTTTTAGAAGCACATCTAAAGCAAGGAATATTTTCTTTTCCCATTTAACTCATATATGTTTTATATATATATATATATATATATATATATATATATATATATATATATATATATATATATATATATATATTTCCCGTTTGTTTGGAATTAACTTTTTAAGCTTTTTCCACCGTATAATTTGCACAAAAGTTTTCTGCAGAATGGGGACCTAAAAATAATGTGACTGATTTACAAAACATTTGCAAAATTCCTTGAATGCCATGAATGAAACTACTAATTAACTACATGGGAGATGTGGTATTACTGCTTAAGGTCTGTTCCATTTGTGGAAAACTACAAAAAATATTTCCTTATAAAACAGAAACATTAGAGGGGGATTAATGATGTAAAGGAAGGATTTTTGTTTGTTCAAATAGAGAACCCTTAGAATGTATTAAATATATTGTTTAATTTGGTCAAATTTGACTTCTATGTAGTATGTTTGCATTTATTAGAGAAATGGACTAGGCTTATGATTTCATTGGCATAAAGAACTCCCTAGGAAGAAATTCCCTCAATCAAGTCAAGTTGTCACTTTTTGTGTAAACTAGAATCTTTAAGGGAGTTCTATCTGAAGCAGATTAAAATGTAATCTGGAAATGTTTGACAAAACTACTATAAGATACCGTATTGGGGATGCTAATTTGTATTTTTCTAAGTCTGCTGGGTGGGTCTACAGGGATCCCTTTTCATTTGAGTTTATCTGATAGCCTAGAGCTATCGGAGATCCAGTGACTTCATCTCATTACACTGACTACAGAGGTTGGAGACCTTTGAACACAGGTCTTCACTAGTCCATGCTATTTGTATTTGTTGCAAACTTTAAAATATGAAGATGACATAATCAGAAAGTTTATTCCTTTCAATGAGAGCCATAATGTTTATAATACTGTATTAAAGTCAATCTTTTGTTGGGGATGTCTGGAGTGACTTAAAATAGCATTTCCTTATTCAGTCTATAAAGTTCTCTTGTAGTATTTCCTTCTAATTTCCTATAACTTAACTCCACATGCTTAGTGGGTGGTGGAAAATACCTTCTTGGATATAAGCTTGCAGATAAGGTTCTACATTGTTGTGCTATTACAGATCCAGATTATAGAATCAAAAAGTAGCTGTAAGCAATGGGCAGTGCCCTCAGCCATTGTTGAAATCCAGTAGATAATTGTTGATTGAATGAATGAAACCCTTTGGGAGACATCAAGCTTGATCTTCCAGAAGTTTGAATAATTAGCTCTTGCTTTATAGTAGAGAGAAAGATGCTTTATTACATAGATCACTTGGTCATTTTAAGAGCCTCCCAGTTCAGTTGTAGTTTGTGAATATAAATAAAATCCTGTTTTAATTGGATTAGTGAGATTGCTACTTAAAGGAATCTAGTAGTAAATATTGTAAAGTAAATAATGTTTTTGTAATAAAAATTGTAGAATTAGATGTTAGATGCTATATTTAGGAAGTCAAATATTTAGTAAAAAAAAAATCATATTATTTTCATTTCAGTTCAACAAATGCTCGTTGAGAGCCAACTGTTGTGTGGAGAATTGTGCTGGGTGCTAAGGATATAAGACTTTTCTACCCTCTGGAAGCTTACTTTCTACTGGGGAAAACTATGGGTAGATAGTTGATAATTGATGGCTGTTATTGTTATTGTTGCTCTTTTGTTTTGGAAGTGGACCAGTATAAACACTTGCTGATGATGTGTTGACTTCCAGGGGAATGGGATTAAAGTGAAGAAGAGCTGCATAAAGCCTCATTCTTTCTTCCTGGGTTATTGTAGCCCAGTGGCAGAACAAAAGTCAAGACTGGGGATGGCCAAGATGCAGCTGACTCAGGCTCTTGGGACACAAAGACTACTTTGTGGAGAATGGATTAGTAGGGAAAACCTAAAGGCAGGGAGGATGGTCGAGGATCATTAGAAAAAGGTGGTTGGAAAAAATATCCTTGTCTGTACCTTTGAAAATAATACGTAGCATATATATGTATACTTATATACATATGTACACAATATATAGATTGAAACTGCTTATATATAACAATTTGTAACATACATTTATGCAATTTATATAAATTTACTGTTGTTGTGGCATGGAGTATTTACTTTTTAAGAATGTCAACTGAGAAGCAATTATCATTATTTTTCTTAGGAAAATGAATTTTTCTTGGTTATATTTACTCTTTTTACTTTCACATTTTTATTAATGTTACAACTTTAAAGTACATATTGCCTTATTGCAGTTTCAGTCATTCTGTGATTTTGTTTTTTTTAATGTGCCTTGAGCATATTGCCATTGGTTATAAGGCCAACTTTATTGTGACATTAAAATGTTTTGTGTTGTGCCAGATATTAATTGAATAATCTCAAATATTTGCTTCTCAATTAGAGGACATTTGACATTCCCTCTGACAACATGCAGGGTTTGTTTCAATGGGAATTTATGACATTAGCTGGACCCTCCTTTTGGTGTTTTCTGTCCTACTTTAGGTATCACACTCCGAATGCTCTAACTTAATATGCTTTGTCTGAATACCCAAAAATAACTCTTAAGAAATAAGTCTAAGGAAGTGATAGGACATCCCCCATTAAAGGGATAAAAACATACGCTTCCCAAATTGGGATAATCCTGGGAAACCAGGTTCAATCAGTTAATCAGTAAACATTTGTTAAGCACCTTCTATATGTGGGTCACTGTGCTGTGTTGGATTAATTGATTAGGTAGGAAACTGACTTGCTATATGACGGGGAAAATCATAACCTTTTTGGACCTCGTTTTTTCATCTTTAAATTGAGAATGTTGGCTTTGTTGAGCTAAAAGATTTCTTCCACGTCTAGTATTATGTTATCCTATGGAGCAGTATGACTGCAGGATAATGAAGGGGACAAGTAGAATACCTTACTAAATGTAAAAACCCCATGAAGGGCAGAGATCAGGTCTTACTCATCTTTGTAATGCTCATGGCCGGTTATGAATAGCTGTGATGGATTCCTGGTAGGCTTTCAGTGAATACTTATGGAATGAATGCACCTCCCTGATATCATGGGGCGATGACCATATTATATATTGCCACTGGACCCAGATGGCTCTGGAGGAGAGAGTGAGACTGGTGACTTGATCATTAAATCCAATTCCCAGCAAGTCATGACATCCCTTCTCCATGTTATGGTCCTTTGAGAACGAAGGACAAACACCTACCATGCTCTGTGTTAGGTTTCTTAGCATCGAAGTGTGAATTTGCTTGTTAAAAAAATAATAATATTAATTATAGTGTTCAGACAGCAGTTGGTCTCAGATTTCAGTCTGTTTTGAATGAAAGCTAACAGACAATTTGCTAATCAAGAAAATCAAACCCTAAACTTATTTGAATGGAAAAACTCCATCAACTTACTGCCAATAAATAGTCAGCTCATTCCATTTAATGCTGGAAAAAATCAAGGCCTTTTTCTCTCCTTGAAAGTATTTGAAATTGGTAGATGAGGGTAGAAGGACTTGGGCATTATTGTTCGTGATCTCATTGGCAGGATGATTATAACTAGAAGGTCATTCATAACGTGTTGATTTTCATCAGCAAAGCTATTTATAAATACTGGGTACAATTCTTGAGAAGAATTGCTATTCTTTCCCATGTTATCTGAAGGGGAAGTAGAGGCTAGAGCCTAGAGTGACTGAGAATTTTAATGAGAATTTCCATCACAGACCTAAGTTTTCCAGCTTAGTTGAAAAAAAATTTTTTTTTTTCTTTTTCACAAATTCTTCTTGCAAGCTGGTTTCTAGTAATCATTTTGAATCTTTCTGAATGTCAGATGAGGTCTGTTTTTTGAAAAACTGTGTGATTCCTAAGGGTAGCTGGAATTTTTATAAATTCTCACTTTTAAGTTCCACATTTTTCTGTCAGACAGAGCTAACAAGCTCTTTCCTCTCAAGATGTTCCTCAAAAGTAAGAGACATTATGAAGCGACTAATTTAGACTGCTTTGTGTTTAGGCAAGTTTGAATTAAGGAAAAAGTCTACATGACAAATATGGTATTACCACTTTCAAATGGCATCTTTGCTTGGGTTATGTTATTTTTCTTTCTGTGGGACTTGGCCCTCTTCTTCCATTCCTGCACCTTCTTGATGGTATTTTTTGCTACTTTGGGTAATAGGCTGTAAATCTGCCAGCACTTAATCATATGTCTTTCCATTTTCCTTCAGGTCTCCTGAAATTGCAATTCTCCTGAGGTCATGATGTTCTTTGGCTTGGAACTACATTATGTATTATAGAGTCCAATAGTGTTAAAGGATGAGCTTTGTGTGAAGGAGCAATTTGGGCTCCAACTTGAAACTTTCTTTTCTTTCTTCCTCTCTTCCCTCTTCTTTCCTCTTGAAAATATTTGTTCTTTTAATTTAAATTTTCAATTATAAATTTTCTTCTACCCCTCCCCTACCCATTGTGATGAAATATGAAATCCATTTTATAAATATATAAATGTGTGTGTGTGTGTGTGTGTGTGTGTGTGTGTGTGTGTGTATCATGCAAAACATCCCCCTGTTTGTTTTTTTTTTTTTTTTTTGAGTGGGAGGGAGGTTCTTGTTCAGGCATATTCATTTGAGCTTGACTTTTTTTTTTTGAGACTCCATTTGGGTTTTTTCGGCAAAGGTATTGGTATGGTTTGCCATTTCCTTCTCTAATTCATCTTACAGATGAGGAAACTGAGTCAGACAGCGTTAAGGGACTTGGCCAGGGTCACTCAGTTAGTAAATATTTGAGGCTACATTTAAACTCAGGAAGGTGAATCTTCTTGATTGCAGTCATCCAGCTGCCCTTTCCATATTAGCCACATTTAAAAAAAGGAAAATCAACAAGAAAAATTAGAAAGGAAAATAATTATGGTTCAGTCTACATCCTGAGACCATTAATTCTTTATGTGGAAGTGGATAATAATTTTCTTCTATTCTTATTTGTTTATTCACTAGTATTTTATTTTTCCAGTTACGTATAAAGATAGTTTTCAGCATTCATTTTTGTAAGATTTTGAGTTTCAAATTGTTTTCCCTTCTCTCCCTTTCCTCCCCCCTCCTAAAGATTGCAAGCCATCCGATATAGGTTATATATTTTAAACATATTTCCGTATTAGTCATATTGTAAAATAAAAATCAGAACAAAAGGGGAAAATTGCAGGGGAAAAAAAGCAAACAAAAACAAGGAAAATAATATGCTTCAATACACATTCAGTTTCCACATGGCATTTTCCATCTCAAATCTCTGGTGTTGCCTTAGATCACTGTATTTCTGAAAAGAGCTAAGTCTAATCATAAGTGATCATCTCATAATCTTGCTGATAGTATGTATGTGATCTCCTGGATCTGCTTATTTCACTTAGCATCAGTCCATGTAAATCTCTCTAGGTCTCTCTAAAATCATTTTACAGAACAATAATATTCCATAACATTCATATACCACAATTTATTCAGCCATTCTCCAATTGATGGACATCCACTCAGTTTCCAGTTTCTTGCCACTATGAAAAGGGCTGCCACAAACATTTTTGCACATGTGGGTCTTGTCCTCTATTTTAGGATCTCTTTGAGATACTGACCCAGTAGTGAGACTGCTGATTCAGTGGATATGCACAGTGTGATGGCCCTTTGAACATAGTTCCAAGTTGCTCTTAAGAATGGCCGGATCAGTTCATTACTCCACCAACAATACATTAATGTTCCAGTTTTTCCCATAAACCCTCCAGCATTCATCATTAACTTTTCCTGTCATTTTAGCTAATCTGAGAGGTGTGAAGTGGTATCTCAGAATTGCTTTTATTTGCATTTCTCTAATTAGTAGTGATTTAGAGCTTTTTTTTTTTCATATAACTATAGATAGCTTTAATCTTTAATCTCATCTGGCAATTTTGAGTTTATTTGCTTTGGCCATTTATCAGTTGAGGAATGATTTGTATTCTAATAAATTTGAGTCAGTTCTCAATGCATTTTAGAAATGAGACATTTATCAGAAATACTGAAAAATTGTAAAAATTGTTTTCCAGCCTTCTGCTTCCCTTCCAATCTTGGCTGCATTGGTTTTGTTTGTGCAAAACCTTTTTAATTTGATGTAATCAAAATTATCCATTTTGCATTATATAATATTCTCTAGTTCTTTTTTTGGCTATAAAATCCTCCCTTCTCCAAAGATCTGCTAGCCTATCGCTGACTCTTTAAATTTGCTAAAAATTATTATCCTCTGAGTCTAAATCATAAACCCATTTTAACCTTATCTTGGTACAAAGTGTGAGATGTTGGTGTATACCTAGTTTCTGTCATACTATTTTTCAGTATTTCTAGCAATTTTTGTCAAGTAGTGAGTTTTTATCCCAGAAGTCTTGGGTTTATTAAACTAGAATACTGTAGTCATTGATTATTGTGTCTTGTGAAACCTAACCTATTCCACTGTGACTGATGCTTTATTATAAAGTTTTAGGCCTGATACTGCTAGACCACCTTCCATTTGCCCTTTTTTTTTTTCTTTCATTCCCTTAATATCCTTAAGCTTTTGTTCTTCCTGGTGAATTTTGTTACTATTTTTTTCTAGTGCTATGAAATAACTTTTGGCAGTTTGGTTGGTATAAGGCTGAATAAGTAGATCAATTTAGGTAGGATTGCCATTTTTATTTTATTAGCTTGGCATATGCGTATGCAATTGATATTTTTCCAGTTTATATCTGACTTTATTTGCATGAAGAATATTTTGTAATTGTATTCATTGAGTTCCTGGTTTGTCTTGGCAGGTAGACTAGCAAATATTTTATATGATCTAGTTATTTTAAATGAAATTTCTTTTTTTCTTGCTGCTGGGTTTTGTTGGTCTCTAAGATCCTCTAAATATACCATCCTATCATCTGCAAAGAGTAATAGTTTTGTTTCCTCATTGCTTACTCTAATTCCTTTAGTTTCTTCTTTTTCTCACTGTTAAAACGAACATTTCTAGGACAGTATTGAATAAGGACATTGATAATAGGCAAGACTCCTGATCTTATTGGGAATACTTCTAACAACCCCATTACATATAATGCTTGCTAAGGGGTTCCTAATTTTTCTTCTTATTCTGGGTGTAATGATTTTATTTGTTGAAAAACTTTTTAATTTGGATAGTTCGAGTTGTCTATTTTATTTCTTGTGGAACCCTCATTGTCGTTTGATCTTTAATTCTTTCCCTGTCCATAGATCTGATATATAGTTTTTTAAATGCTCCTCTAATTTGCTTGTTTTATCTCCCTTTATTTCTAAATCATGTACTCATTTTGAAGATATTTATCTAAAAGTAGTTGCTCCCAGGCCCTTCATATTTCTCAATTTTGTCAGTGAATATTTGTCAGAACTTTGGGCTTATTAAACAGTATGTTACTGGGCTCATTTGCTTCTGGATATTGTGTACTTGATTTATTCCATTTATCAATCATTCTGTTTTTCATTTAGTACCAGATTGTTTTGATGATTATCACTTTGTAAAATGGTTGGAGATCTGGTGCTGTTAGACTTCCTTTCTTTACATTTTTTCCTATTGATTCCCTTGCTATTCTTTCACATGTAGTTAATTATTAAATTCTTTGGTAGTTTTATTGGTATGGCACTCAATAAGTAAATAAGTAAGTTATTTTATTATGTTGACTTGGTCTACCCACAAGCAATTAATATTTCTCTAATTATATACATCTGTTTTTAATTGTGTCAAGGGTGTTTTGTAGTTATGTTTTTGTAATTCCTATGTAGGCAAGACTTCTGAGTTTTTTATACTCTGTTATTTTAAATGGAATTTTTCTTTCTGTTGTTGTGGGACTTTGTTGATAATAGAGAGAAATGCTGATTATTTATATGGATTTACTTTATATCCTACAAGTTTATTAGAGTTGTTAATTGTTTCAGGTAGTTTTTTTAGTTGACTCCATAGGATTCTTTAAATAAACCATTGTATCATTCATAAAAACGATAATTTTGTTTCTTTGTTTATTATGCTTATTCCTTTGTTTTCTAGTTTTATTGTTATAGCTAACATTTCTACTACAATATTGAGTATAAATTCTATCAATAAACTGTCCTACCTCACTTCTGTTCTTACTGACAAGATTTCTAGTTTATCCTTTACTTAACAGATAATGCTTGCTCTTGATTTGAGATAGATATTACTTCTTGTTTTAAGAAAAGCTCCACTGATTTCTATACTTTCCAGAATGGTTGTTGATTTTGTTAATTGCTTTTTCTATATCTCTTGAGATAATACTACTATTTTATTTTTTAAAATTATTGATGTAGCCGATTATGGTTGTAGTTTTCCTAACCTTGAACTTGTCTTTATTTCTCTATTAACTAGCATGATATCTTGCACATAGTAGGTGCTAATAAATGCTATTTGAAATGGGTTGATTTTGTTTGGTTAGAATGAAGGTCCAAGCTAACACTCAATAAAAAAGGATAAAGTTGAGAGGATCATACAGCTTGAACAACCGGTCAGCTTAAATAAAATAGCAGTTTATAGACCAACTTCTTTGCAGAAGAGAAAAAACCGATATTCCTTTGCGTCTTCCAGAAGGGTATAAGTCACTTTCCATTCAGTTATGACTTTTTTTTTGTGTTTCATTTATAGCGATAATGTCAATATGAGTGCTTTTCTGCGCTGAATGTTTTAAACATTGTATCTCATTATTTCACTGAGGACATAATATTTATTGAATTCTGCCTATTGTAGTGTCTTAAAAATGTTTATTTGGCTTCATAGGTACCTCCTTACTGGCAAAGCGAACTCCCTATGGACAGACTGGGGTGGGGAATGGAATCTGATCTCCGTTTGATTGCTTGTGTTGGATTTCTTTGGTGATAACTGGAAAAGTAGAGTTGTTGTTGTTGTTGTTTTTTTTTTTTTTAAACATTTTGAATTGTACAAATAATCCTTTAGAAGTAATAGACATTTCAAAGGAGCTTGGGGGAGCCAAGTTATTCTGAAAATAGGTGGCAATTAGTCCTGGGCTAGATAAGGAATTACTGATTTTTTTTTTTTTTTTTTTTTTAACAAAACTTAAAAAAAGAAGCAATTCGGAAGCCTTCCTAAAGTTGGAAAAGGAGAGCATTACCTCCATTTTTACATTTATTGACTGATTTTGATCATTTTCTTCCAAGGTTTTGGAATCTCAAAATCTGAGTTCTAGCGTGACAGTACAAGGTTGACCTTGTATATGTAAAATGAAGTGGTTGAATCTGATGCTACCTGATGTCCCTTTCAGCTTTAGATCAGTGACCCTGGGAAATATTAACAATTCCACATCCTTGAATCTCATAAGTCCCCATGGATTTAATCATCTCTCTGCTGATGATTCCCATATATACATAAGCCCTGGCTTCCCGCCTCATCTCCACCTGCCTATTAGGGATCTCAAACTGTTTATCTCCTAGGCAACTTAAAACTTAGCATGTCTTAAACTGAATATATTCTTTTCCCCCCAGTTTAGCCTTCTTTTTCAACTTCTCTGATACTGTTAAGGCCCATACTGTTAATTACCCGGACTTTGGTACTGCCCCTCGTGGCTGGAATGACTGTCGCCTTATTTCTGGTTCTTGGCTTCCTTCTTAAATAACATCCCACTATTTGCAGGACTTTCTCAGTCCCTCTCAGTGGTAGTGCCTTCCCCTCTCAGAGCACCACTCTTTTTATCTTGTAGGTGCTTAGTTATTATTTCATACTTCAAGGTAAGCTCCTTGAGGGCAGGGACCATGTCCCTAAAACTTAGCATAGTACCTGACATATAGTAAGTGATTAATAAATACTAATTTATTTGTAAACATTTTATATATTACATATTTATACACAATATAAATATAGTAATTATTATATTTATATATAAATATACTTATATTTAGTACTTAAATATATTTGAATAGAATTATTAACAAATATTAATTTGAATAGAATTATTAATAAAAATTAATATAATATTATAATATTAATTAATTATATAATTATAATTATACTATATTAATATGTTATCTTATATTAGTTATATGTAATATATAATATTAATAAATATTAATTTGAATAGAATTATTAATAAATACTATTTTATTTATCAAGACATCTCTGTTCTGCTGAATGAAAAAATAAGAATGGTGTTAAAGAAAACCTTCCCTTTTTAAAAAATTTTTTTATTTATAGACATTAATGAATTGATTTTCAGCCTTGAGAGAGAATATTATTATTGGACCTTATGGCCAAAAAAAAAAAAAAGAAAGAAAATGGCAATAGCTAGAACTTGAACCAGATTTCTTTTTCATTTTTTACAAAATTGTTATGAGAATAACCTCCACCCTCATCAGAAAAAGTGTGAGAAGGGAACAGGCAGGCTTTCAGAAGCTATGTTCTCTACAGCAGACACTATCTTTACAATCAAACTGACTAAAAGAGCTAGAAAATACAAGAGCTCATTTGTTTCTTCACTGCAAAATAATTTGATGTGCTACAGCAGAATGCTGCCTTAAAGGCTTTTATTCTGCTAGCTGTCTCCTCAGCATTTGTCAAAATGCTTTTAAAATTTTTTTTATTTAGTTTTAACAATTCATTTAAATTTTTTTTTTGTTTTGAATTTTCTTTTCTACCCTCCCCAAATGATTGTGAACAGAAGAAATATGATATCAATTATACACGTAAAATCCCGCAAAACATATTTCCACATTAACCATGTTGCAAAAAGAAAAAAAGAAAAAATTATGCTTCAGTCAGCATTCGGAGTCCATCCTTTCTTTCTCTGGAGTTGTAGAGTGTGTTTTATCATGAACCCATCAGAATTGTCTTGGATCCTTGATTGCTGAGAATAGCTTAGTCATTCACAGCATCATACAAAATTGCTATTGCTGTGTACAATGTTTTCCTGATTCTGTTCACTTCACTTTGTATCAGTTCATGTAAGATTTTTCTAAAACCATCCTGCTCATCATTTCTTGTAGCACTATAGTGTTCCATCACAATCATGAATCATAACTTGCTAGTTATTTCCCAATTTCTGGATATCCCTTCAATTTCTAATTTTTTGATAACGAAAAAAGCTGATATAGCTATAGGTCCTTCTTACTTTTCCTTTAATCTTCTTGGGTTACAGACCTAGTAGTCATATTGGTGGGTCAAAAAGTATGCACAGTTGTATTTGCAGCTCTATCAGTGGTGCATTAGTATACCAATTTTTCTGTATTTCCTCCAACATTTGTCACTTTTCTATTCTGTTTATATCAGCCAAGCTGATAAGTGTGAGCTGGTACATCAATTTTAATTTGCCTTTCTCTAATCAATAATGATTTAGAACATTTTAGATATTTTGTAGAAGTTTTGGTTTCTTCTGAAAACTGCCTCTTCGCATCTTTTGACTATTAATTGGGAAATGACTTTTATTCTTATCAATTTGACTCAGTTCTCTATATATTTGAGAAATGAGGCTTTTATTAGAGAAACTTGTTTTAAACCTCTATCTTTCCTCCTCCCCCAACATTCTTACCCCTTTTTCCTACTCTTACTGTCCTTATGATCTTGACTGCAAGGATTTTGTTTATTTAAAAGTTTTTTAATTTAGTGCTACTAAAATGATCCATTTTATGTCTTGTCACTTTTTTGTTGTAGTTGTTTACAAATTCTTCCTTTATTCAGACAAGTAAAATTTTCCATGCTCTTGGTTTTCAGTGTATGATATTGGTCTATACCTAGTTTTTGCCAAACCACTTTCCACTTTTCCCAGCATTCTAAGTTCTTGTCTAAAAAACTCGATCTTTGGGTTTATCAAGCACTAGCTTACTATGGTTATTTACTACTGTGCAATGGGTATTTTAATCCCTATTCCACTAATCTACCATTCTTTTTTTATTAGCCAATACCAGATTGTTTTGATGATTACTGCTTTGTAATACAGTTTGATATTAGGTTTTTATTGATATCTTTGATATTCTTGACCTTTTGTTCTTCCAGATGAATTTTATTATTATTTTTTTTTAGCTCTGAAATAATTTTTGGTACTTTTATTAGTATGGTACTGAATAAGTAAATTTAGATCAACTTGTCCTTTTTATTATATTGGCTTGTTGAACCTGTGAGCAATGAATATTTATCCAATTATTTAGATGTATCTTTTCTTGGGAAAAAAGTGTTTTGTAATTGTGTCCATAGAGTTCTTATGTTTGTCTTGGCAAGTAGATGTCTATTATCTTCAGTGATTTTAAATGGAATTACTCTATCTCTTGCTGCTGAACTTTGTTGTAATGTGCAGAAAAATTATGATTTATTTGGGTTTATTTATATCCTTCAACTTTGTTAAAGTTGTTAATTATTTTAGAAGTTGATTAGTTGACTGGATTTCCAGTGTTTTTAATAGTGTTACATTTTGCTAAAAGCTTTTTCTGCATATTATTGATATAATCATTTTTATTGGTTTTGTGATTGATACAGTCAGTTGTGGTGAGAGTTTTTCTAAAATTGAACAAGCCCTTTATTCCTAATATAAATCTCAAGTCTTTGTAATCTATTTCTGTAATTTCTTTGCTAGTATTTTTATTTAAAAAATTTGCATCAATTTACATTAGGAAATTGGTTTATAGTTTTCTTTCTCTGTTGTTCTTTTTGGTTTAGACATCACCAATTTGTGTTGTAAAAGGAATTTGGAAGGCTTTTTTATTTTCCTATATAGTATTGGAATTGATTATTCTTTAAATGCTTGGTAGCATTCACTTGGGAATCCATCTGGTTCTGGGGATTTTTCCGTGGGGAGCTCTTCAATGGCTTATTCATTTTTTTTTTTTTTCCTCTCTAAGATAGAATTATTTAAGTATTCTGTTTCCTGTTCTCTTAACATGGAAATGTCAATTTTTGTATATATTCATCCATTTCAGTTACTGTCACAACAATTTATTGGCATTTAAGTAGGCACAGCACCTAATAATTTTTTAACTTAATTTTCATTGGTGGTGCATCAGCCTTTTTATTTTTGATATCAGTAATTTGATTTTCTTCCTTTTAAAAGTCAAATGAACTTATGGTATGTTTATTTTATTGTTCTTCCCTCTGTCCCTAACCATCTCCTAATTTTATTTATTAGTTCAATGATTTTCTTTTTTTTTTTTTTTTTTTCAATTTTTTTTACTTTATTTTTTTCCCCCCTTTCATTCCCTCCACCACCCTATATATATATATATATATATAGATAGATAGATAGATAGATAGATATAGATATATATATATATATATCTATATATATATATATATATCTATATATATATATATAGTTAAGAAAGGATGTATTTATATACACATATGTAGATACACACACAGACACACACATATCTTTCTTAGCTCTGCTGAGCCTTTGCATTAATTCTGCTTCTAACTTGCCTAGATATTATTTACCTTCTCTCCACCCATGGATTCCTCTCTTGTCTCCTTCCCTTATCCTTAGCTTCCCCATTCACCCAACTCTCCTCCCTTATCTCTATAGATTTTGGAGGGTGCTATACCCTTCAGAGTACATATGTAGTGTTGTCTAACCCATTCCTGATGTGGTATTTTCAGAACTACAACCTTCCTCCCCTCTCTAACACTTCTGTGTCTATTCTTCCTCTTCCCTTGAGGTAATATGACATAATTTTTATTTTTTATTTTTACCTTAACTCTACCCCAATTTTTCTTTTGAGCTGTTGTAGTGTTAGATGTCAACTTTAACATGTTATAAATTTCCCATATAAAAAAACCCCAATTTATCCATGTTGAGTTCCTTGAAATTGCTCTTTGATATTAGTTCTTATGTGTTAAATTTTCTGTTAAATCCTGGTTTGGTGGATAGAAAGACCTGGAAATCTGCAAGTTCATTGAATGTCCATTTTTTTCTTGTTTCATTGTTATAGATAATTTTCCTGGATATGATATTTTTGGCCACAGGCCTAGTTCTCTTGATTGTCAGTAGATATTATTCCAGGACCTGTGATCTTTTATTGTGGCTGCTGCTAAGTCCTGTACAATTCTAATTGTAGCTCTAGCATATTTGAATTGTTTTTTTTTTTTTTTTTTCTCTTGTTTCTTGCAAAATGTTCCCTTTGATCTAGGGGTTTCGAAATTTGGCAGTAATATTCCTATGTGTTTTCTACACAGAATCTCTTTGAGGTGGTAATCGATGGATTTTTTTCTATTTCTACTTTCCCCTGTCATTCCAGGACAATTTTTTTGGATTATTTCTTGCATTATTGTGTCAAGGTCTTTTTTTTTTTTTTTTTTTTGGTCACAACTTTCAGACAGTCCAATGCTTCTTATATTTTCTCATCTTGATTTGTTTTCCAAATCTGTCATTTTTCTTATATTGCACATTCTGTTCTATTTTTTCACCCTTTATAATCTGTTTTGTTTTTTCTTGGTCTCTCATAATTTCACTGGCTGCCCAGTTCTGATTTTCAGAGTTATTTTCATCTTTGAGACTCTATATCTTCTTTTGTAGTTAGCTAATTTTTTTCATAATTTTTTTGGGGGGAGTTTTATTATTATTTTTATTTTTATTATTTTAAGTTTTTCTTCAATGTCTCATTTGACTTCTAAATTCCTTTTTTTTTTGAATTCTTTGATAAGTTCTCTCTGTGTAGAGAACCATTTCACCTTATTCTTTGGGGTAGAAGCTTTTTTTACTTCGGTGTCTCTGAAGATAAACCCTGGTCTTCCCTGTTTTTGTAGTGTGTTTCTGTTGTAGAGGTCTTTTTTCTTTGCTGATTCTTTTTTTTTTTTTTAAATAAGAGGTATTAGTGTAAGCATCTCTAATCTAGAAGGGAGAGGGAGAGATGGCGTCTCTGACTTCTCAGAGCCTTTCACTGCTCTTCCCCTCTGACCAGGGAACCCCAAACCAAGAGCTCCCCTTCCTGCAAGTGCCTCTGCACTCATTGTGTGTCCTTCTCGCCCAAGGCCACATCTCAGCAGCACAGCCCTGTCTGGCTGGGGTCTCTTCCCAGACACAGACTCCGACCCTGCACACACACTCCAGAAGGTGAAACTCTCTGTGGTTCCTGCTGAGGCTCCAGCCACAAGCTCTCCACTTGGTGTTTCTGTGGAGCTAGCCCAGAGGTGTTTGCACTTCTGGTTAAAACTGTCCCTGGGCCTTTCTTCCAATCTCCTTGGATTGTATCTAGAGGACCCCTGTTCTCTCCCAAGTCTTCTTGAATTTTCACCTATGATCACCCTGAGGCGCAAATTTATTCTGTTTGTGGGGGAAATCCGGAGAGTTTGAAATTTACCCACCTATTCTGGCTATCTTCCCTTTTCCAAATTTATGTGTTCCTTCTTTATCCCATTAATATCTCATTAATTACATGCCTTCTCTACCCCACCTATATCCTGTTTCCTTACCCTCGTCTTTACAAATGTAAAGGATTTGATTTCTTTCTAAATGTACTTAGTTTCTTTTTAACACATATCTAACGTGAGTAGGGTTCCCTCTAAACATCCCTCTCTCTCTTCCCCCTCCTTCCCTTTACCTCTCATTCTTAATTTTTAAAATAAGTTTAATTAAACTACTAAGGAAGTTGTATTTTTCTATGATATTTTTATTGCTACCCATGAGTTCTTCTGGAAAGTAATGACTTACACTTAAATTAATGCCTCAAATAAACAAAACAAGTCAAAATATCCCAGATTAGTTTTTCTGCACTGATTTGTGCATCAGAACCATCAAGGAATAATAAAATGTTCAGCTCTTTTTAGTGTCATGTCTGCCACTTATATTTAGTAGATTCATTATTAGTTAAATTTATGGAAACTTTCCTGTTCTTGGCATTTTATTTTTTCCAGTGAAAATTTTTTACTAGTGTTTTTCTTTTTCTTTTCTTTTTGACAGTGGTGAATGTTTTATTTTTTCATTCAGTGGATAGTTGAAAAAATATTCTAGACATGGCTGATGATTATTTTTAAGTGAACTTTTAAAAAAATTGCCATAAAATTCCATTATTCAGTAAGATTTCATGTGAATCACCTTGCTGTCCATATCAGGTTCAGTATTTTTTTTCCCCTCAAGGTTTTTGTCTCATCACTGATAGGAATAACTTACAAGAAATCCTAGAATTTATGACTGATAAATAAGTGTGTTTCAGGCTCTTAATTATTCACTCTTGATTATCCATACTAAAACCAGAATGCATAATGACAGATAATCTCCCAATGTTATATTTGTAATTCTTGATTTTTCCCTGTCTCTCACCCCCATGCCCTCTCTCTTCCTCAACAGATTTACTTTTTCAATTTTGTTTTACTTAGGGAATATAAATCAATTTTAATATTTACCTTAGAACACTGAAAACGATAGCAGGAAAGTCTCTCAATGTGGAGAGACTTGGAGGCAGACAACTCAACTTTCCTCATTTTTTTACATATGGAGAAATTGAGGCTCAGGATATTAGATGACTTTCCCACTATCCCACTGGTAGTATAGCAAATTAGGAAGTAAATTCAAGTCCTTCCACTCTTTCTGATGATGTGCCACTTGGTTGAAGGTTGAGGAATGGAGGATGGAGGGAAGGCAAATTTTCACTAGCAGTGGAAAATACTGAAGATTACGAAATTTTTGAGTAAATAATGATAGAGATAGAGCTTATATTGCACATTTCATTAGGATGTGCAACTAGGAATTTTAAAGGCAAATATTTATTGAATTTTCAGTCATAGCAGGTTTTATTTTTATTCAACAAAAGAAACTAAAACAATTTAAAAATTAACAAGTAAACTACTTAAAAATGCAAACTTAGAAAAGGGCATTTTTACTCAAACCTTTCTCTTTCCATAAGATACAGGAAGACCTTTTAAACCTGATCTTGGCTGAAAAATTCATCTTTCCAACTAGATCTCACATCCATCTATCATTTATCTATCTATATCTAGATGTAGTTATATAGATATATGCACATATATGTCTAGATGTAGATAATGTATATATATATAGATGTTTTTCCTTCTTTATCTCAGTCCCATTAATCTGCATACCCTTCTATATCATGTTCCCTTCTCTTCACAAATGTTGAAGACTTTTCTATCTTTCTAAATGTACATGTTGTCTCTTAAACACATATCTAATGTGAGTTAGGGTTTCTTCTGAACATCCCTACATTTGGCTGTAATGGTCCAGCAGCAGTGCCATTTGAGGACTGGCAGTCAGAGGTGAACTTTTTAACCTTCCTTTTACTTATTATCAATCATAGGCCTGAGGAATGGGCTCTACAAGCTTAGCTATGGAAAACAAAATTGCCAGAGAATTCAAAGGAAAAAAAATGTACCACCCGACCCAGCTACAGTGGGGCAGAGTTCTTTGGGCAGGAGGAGGTCCCCCAGAAGCCAACAGCCAAGCCTCATTGTGCCTGACCCTGTTGAAAAAGAATTGGACTCTTTTGAGCAAAAACATATTTGAATGATTCGAGATTCCATAAAGAAGAGCGTCTGAAAAAGGGTCATGATGGGATCTTGGACTGAGCCAGAACCTTATGGAAGCTGTGGAGGAAGGAAGCAAGGAGTGGTGATGGAAGAAATTGGTGTGGATGCTGCAAAGGGTTAAAATTCACATTCTGCAAAGAGCAGCTTGACAACATCGTGGATAATAGGGTGTTAGACTTGGAATAAGAAGGACCTGATTTCATATCCTAACTCAAAACACTAGCTGAGTGTTCTTAGCAAAGCCAGACCTTCCTGTACCTCAGTTATCTCATCTGTAAGGGAAGGGGTTGGACTTGATGGGCTTTTAAGGAGTCTTGTTCTGATTGATAATCCTGTTTGGGAATATGACTTTGATTCATGGATCTCTGTGATGTGGTTTTTAAGATTGAGGAAGACATTCCTAATTCTTTGGGGGATGGCTTTTTGTACTGGGTCACCAGGAAGCTGTTTAGAGGAAAGTTTCCAATACCTTTTTTTTGGGGGGGGGGAAGAGAAGTCATTGGGGTTAAATGATTTGTACAGTCTTGCACAGCTAGTTAGTGTTAAGTAAAATTTGAACTCAAGTTCTCCTGATTCCAAGGACTAGGGCTCTCTCCACTGCATCCTCTAACTGCCTTTTTTTTTTTTTTTTTTTAAATTTCACTTTTTATTTTCAAAACATGTGCATTCCTACTAGGAGAGGGGGGAAGGAGGAGACAATTTGAAACACTAGACTATGCTAGGGTCAATGTTGTCAAATTATCCGTGCATATGTTTTGAAAATAAAAAGCTTTATAAAAACAAAAACACATGCACGGATAATTTGACAACATTGACCATTGCAAAACCTTGTGTTCCGTATTTTCTTCCCCTTCCCCCTACCCTCTCCCCTAGATGGCAAGTAATCCATATGTTGAACGTGTTAAAAATATGTTAAATCCAATATATATAAAATGTTGGAAATACCTTTTTTAAGGACAAACTAAATTAGCCTTTGAGGAGGAGGTGGGATTACATAGTTCCCACATCATGGAGAAATCCCTTATGAAGATATAAAGACATTTTTAGCTGTATCAGAAACTTTCACATAAGCTCCTTTGTATTCCTTCCCAAGAATTAATTTCAGGACTTTCTGTTTTGGGGCATTTGGAAGGTATAGATATATTATATTATTTGTGGACCTCTGCTTCCTAAAAAGTTATATGTTTTTTGATGAGCATAGTATAATAAACATTGATTAGATAAAGGAATATAAGTGAGAGCTAGGTAAAATGAGTGCCAAAGACACCCTTAAGGGAAAAAGACTAAGAGAAGATTATGTCACTAATTTCTTTTATATTGTAATCAATGGTGGACTTGATTAGTATTTCCTTAGTACAAGGGAAGAGTAAAGGAAAGCTGTTTATCGGTTAGGAACACTGCATTGGAAATCAGATATACTAATAGTCTCTGTTTCCTTGAATGAGAAGTAGACATAATGATATGTGTATGGCCTATTTTACAGGGTGGTTATTGGGTAAATTCTTTGGAAACCGAAGCACCATATCATTATTTTTTTTTTTTTTTATTTTTCTTCCATAATTTATTAAATACTCTTCCTGCTTCCCACATTGTTATAGCAGCATCTTTTAAAGTATTCTCTGTTCCCTCCTTCCCTTCCTCTCTCCAATTCATATTACTACTCAGTTGTTTTCCAGGGGAAAACATTGGTAGGGTCGTGTCACTCATATAGAATGGCAACTTAGTAGAATTTTTAGGGGTTGGTGGGAAGCCCCTGGTCTCCTTTGTATCCAACCACAACTTCCCTTTTCCTTCTGAAGTATAGATCATAATGTAGTTCACCACTATGATCTAGTTAATTGCCCCTATTGCTTATAAAGGTTAAGTGCTGCCTTTTATATTGATTTATATCTCCAGCAGTGCTTAAGATGCAGAATATATTGTTCCTCAGGAGGTGGACACTCATTAAAATATCTCTTGATTGATCAAGTCACAGTGACTTACCCAATAACCTTAGTGTTTTTCCCATACACTCTATTATCCCAAGGATACTAGTGAGGACATATAATATGTAGTGTAATGGACAGTACCATTGATTCTTAAATGTGAGGAAAATAGGAAATACGAGAGTAGGAAAACTTATAGAAAATAAATTTAAGGAAAATAGAAAATTGTAGAACAATATAGGGAATTAAAATTTTATTATTAATGACAGGCCCTTTGTACCTGGACATTTGATGTTAATGAAGGAATGCAGCATTTTTAAATTTAAGGAAATAAAAAAAAAAGGAAATAATAGAAAAATAGCTGGGGAAGGAAGAGGAAAGAATTGGAACCTAAGATTTTGCAAAGGACCTTCTTTATATGTATTTGGAAAAATAAAATGCTTTAATTAAAAAAAAGGGTCAAAAATTTAAAAAGAAAAAATAATACAAAAAATATAGGAAATTAGAGTCTTGGCAAGCTGGGTTTTATCTGGGCACTTGATGTGGAGGGTTCTAGCCTCTTGGGGGAGTAACTGTAGGCAGAGTTGATGAAAACTGCACAGTTTTGGAATGAGGAAATTTCCAAACCCCTTGACTGTACTGGTTTATCCAAATTATGGCTGCTCTATTCTTGCTCTGCATTTTGATTATAGGAAGGCTGAGCAGGTAACTCATGCTCTCCATTGGGGTGGTGGAGTATGTCAATGAGAGGTGAATCCAGTCAATCATGATCATTTTCTTTAATCCCAGGGGGTCTCTGCAAGACCTCTCATATACCTCAGTCTATTATCATGGCTAGTGAAGGAAATCCAGTCATATCCTATGTAGTGGTCAAGAGATAGGGAGAATAGAAGGTCAAAGGAGCTGGGGATTTTTAGCTGGCAAAAGAATAGACTTGGGGAAGGAGGCTGCCTTCAATTATGTAAAGGCTTTTAACATGCTCTGCTTGGCCTGGGAGGATAGTTGTAGGAGCCCAGGGTGGAGGTTGCAGAAAGGCGGATTTAATCCTGATGTTAGGAAGGAAAGTACAGCTATTCAAAAGTGGAATGTGCTACTTCAGGGAAAGGCAGGTTTACCTCATTTAAGGTCTTCAGGTGAAAAATGAATGACCTTTTACTGAGGATTGGGTGCAGACTCCTTCCATCTCTGACAGTTCTCAGGGAGGGTCCCAGGTTGTTCTCTCCTTCCTGGCGTAAAGATATCAGCTTGTTGCCCAGTCTGCAGTTTTTAAAATAGATCTTCCCCAATAGGGTGCTATCTTAGAACTTTAAATATATGTATATATGCTATATTAAAATGCTTTAGCTGATGTTTTACTTTAGCTAATGTTTTAATTTGGAACTTGTTCCCTAAAGGGATTTTTTGGTGAAAGGTATGATTAACAAAACATCCACATATATATGTAAATGGTAGGGGAATGCAATGGGGAGAATGTAATTTTGCCCCATCGGCATCTGAGTGATTCAGAGATTTAGGATTCCCAGAGTAAATATTTTCTGTTCCCAGTACTGTGGATATGAATGTCCTCTGTTAAACCCATCTGTCCTTAAGGCAGTTTCCTTTTAATTAATGATATTTAGGAACTAATTGTTCGGGAAAGTTGTTGTTTAAGTAGTTTTTAGTTATGTCTAACTCTTCATGATCCCATTTGGGTTTTCTTGGCAAAGATAGTGGGATAGTTTGACATTTCCTTCTCCAGCTTATTTTTACAGATGAGGAAACTGAGGCAGACAGGGTCAAGTGACTTGTGATTTAGAAATGGAGCTCATTAAGTGATTAATTTGTAATTGTAGACTCAGACTTTTTTTTTTTTTTTTTTTAAATAATAATGCCTCTGGGATTGTGAATAAAGTGAGCTTATGCTTTTGGGGCAGATATTCACGTTGTCAGTGTTAGACTACTTTGTGAAGGACAAGAACTGAATCTTTACATTGCTCAGTACTTTGTGGATAAAGCTTAGGCTTGGAACCAGGAAGACTCCTCTTCATGAGTTCAGAACTGGTCCCTGGAATCCCAAAATGAGGTTAAGAGGAATCAGAAATGACTGAAATGATTAGACAGAGCAAATAGCATAATTCCACATACAGTGCACATACAGTTTCTCTTATGCTAATGTTTAGTGGCGGCTTACACAAGTACTTTGGGAATTTTATTGTGCTGGTCATTCTTCTGTTCTATGTACTTGACTCCCATTTTATTGACTTTTGCACTAGTGGACAGCTCAGGGAGCATTAAAATGAAACAACGTCGACATTATGATGAAAATATCAGCTTCTGTCCATAACTGTTTCTCTTTTTCTCTGTTTAAAGAAAAATCACATATAAAACTCTTCTCTAGGAACTTCCTAGTCATGAAATGACTTCCTAGTCATTTCTTGGTGAACCTTTTTTGTAATTAAAGAAAAACCAGTGTGATAAAGGCGAAAAGGCAATCAGTTGATAAACACTTGGTTTTAAAATAAAACAGACCCATTCTCAGAGGTGCGATCAAGAGCAAATCACCTTTCTTCTCTAGATGTCTCAGAAATAAGAGATCCCGGTCCTTGCAGCATTTACTACTAAACAGGGTAATTGAGAAGATCAAATGATGAAAAATAAATATATAGGGCTTTTGCAAACTATAAAATACCATATAATTATCAGCTATTAAAGGAGGAAAAAACCAGATTCTTTTCCTTTTTTTTTTTTTTTTTTTTTTGTTTTTTGTGGCTTCCCTAGCTTTACCGAGCTGACATTGAAACTGGTTGTCTGTGAAATCAACTATGACTCTTCTTTTAAATTTTGGCTGAGTTAATAATAATTGTTGTTATAATGTATCACCTCTCCTCCCCTGGGCTTACTCTTCCTCCCTCCCTTCCCTTCCACTCTCTTACTGGCAGATTGTTTCCAGGGGGAAATCTTACCACTTTCTTCTAAATTCTAGGGATAACTCTGAGTGATTGGAGACTTCTGATAATCTTGGGTCCCCATTGGGTATACTTGCCTGTACTGACCACCCATTGGACAACAAATAGCTTTTGTAAGATGATATTCACTGAGATGGTATAGCACAAAAGCTCCCTGTTCTTGACAATCCCAGGGCCAACATAAAGTACAAACTTGTGTGGAGATGTGGGGCTGAGGAGTGACCCTCATCTCTTGGCTTTGGAAGTGGTTTTTCCCCCTTGGAGGAGCCCCCCCTGGTTGTAATCGAAGAACTGGTTGTTCTCTGGCTCCTCCAAGCCTTCCTGAAGGGCCTGACAGATGGGCCGGGCTACCGCTGGGCTGAGCACAGAGCAGAGTTGTTTGGTGGTGAACGGGCTGGATCCCTTAACGGACTTGGTTGTTCCTGCTGCTATCAACTCCAGTTATCGGTGGGATCTCTCTGATAGCTGTTTCTGACTCATGGGTCACTTAAGCACTTGCATCTCGGGATGCTTGTTCACGGGAAAGAATAAGCACAAAAGAATTAGACCATTGAGCAAGTGGAGAGCAAGATAGTTAATCAGATAGTAAACCATTTATTAAGCTCAATGTGGTAAGTGCTGGGGATGCCGAGAGGCAAAAGATAGATCGTGAGCTTCTAAATGGACAGACATGGTGCAGACAGTTGTAAAGAGGTTGAGGGAGGAGTAGATGAATCTTTCTGTATCTGTGCTCAGTATCCCTTCTCCTTCAGACATTGTACCTGCCCTTCCGTCACTAGGTTGCCATGTGGTTGGAGAAAATATTTCCCATTCACTTTAATATCAACCAGGGAGAGTAGAACCAAGCCCTCATTGGTCAGCTCCTCCATTGCAACAATAGTAATAACTCACATTTCTATTTTGCCTTAAGGTTTGCAATATTATTGACATATGATCTCGTTGATCTGATAGCAGTCTTTTGAGGTAGATGATACACATTTTACTGAGTGACTGGCTGGGGTCTTGCTTCTAGTAATCTTCCTGACTCCAAACTGGACGCTGTCTACCAACTGCCTGTATTTTGAGCAGTGTGAATCACCTCTTGATAAGATGATGCCAGTCAATTCTAAAAGTGAAGTAATGATGGACTTTGCTCTGTTTTGATTTAATGAAATAATGAAATAACCCCAGGATTCCTGATGCCTTCATTAGTCAGAATCCTTTAAATTTTAATAGTCATAATAAAAATACAGTAGGACATGATTGTCTCTTTTAGAGAAAGAGGAAATATGGTGACATAATGAACATGTCCTAATATGTGACTCTGTTGTTCTGAGTGTTGTTTTTTTTTATTTTTATTTTTTATTAGGAACCTTTTCCTACAGGATGAAATAGGAAGCAGAAGATAGTTTTCCTTGAGTGGAGAGCAGTGTGTCCTTGGTTTCCAACATGCAAGAGACTTCACATTTGTCATTGGAGAAATGTAACAGTCCAGCCAATGGTAACAATGAATATGATTCAGGTGAGTTCATTTATTCATTTTAATCTTTGAGTTACAAAATCATTGTCATATTTGTCTGTCCATCCATTCGTTTGTTCATTCATTCATTCATCTATCCATCAATTTACATATTTATTTAACTATCTATCTTTATTTAATTTGTTCTGTTTTTGGCAGAATGGGAGGAAGGTAATTTTAGTTTTATATACCTCAGTTGAGCAGTCTTTTTCAAGCCCATATATTGCACATTTTGGATGCTTTACTTTCATATTTCTTAAAGTATGTCATTAGAATTTTGCAAGCTGACATTAAAAATTAGTGACATGACCGTCACTCCCAGCTCCAAGAATACCTAACATGAAAAGTTTATTTATAATAATTTATAAGAAATTTAAAAGTTGCAAAATTTTCAGTGAATCTCCTTTCCTTGTTGTTCCTCTCCTTTACCTTCCATGTAATCTAAGAGGAAAAAGTCTTCAATTGAATTGTAACATTTTTTCATATTAATGATAAATGGTATGGAGCTAAGGGAACAGTTTTAGGAAGACTAAAGTCAAGAATGAACTGAGGTTTTAGGACAATCAAAAGCACCTATTTTTAAAGGTATGTTCAGAGCAAATAGAATTTCCAGAGAGCTGGGTTTACTTTTAAGAATGGATTGGTATAATGATAAGACAGCAGAGAGAAAATAGATAATTACTTAATTTCTATTTTGGTTCTGTCTTCCTCAAGATTATTTAGAGGGGAAATTTAAGCCAAGGCTAGATGATGAAATAGTAATAGAACACCTGACTATTTGTAAGTAAAAGTGTGGTGGTTTAGACAAATTATATCTCAGAATATTGAATGAACTTGTAGATGAGCCCACTGAATTGGTGCCAGTATTTTTTCTCTATATAATTGTGGAGAATGAATGAGGATTCAGAAGGCTGGAAACAGGTACATATTGTTCTGGTTTTTAAAAAGGTGGGTTCTGGACAGCAGAGTGATACAGTATTGAAAGAATAAGCTATTAATTTGAATCTTGGCTATGTCACCCTGGAGTCCAGTTTTCGCTTCTGTAGAATAAGGCAGATGTATTGCTGATAATTGGACTACATGACCCTCAAGGTCATTTCCAGTTCTGCTATGAAAATTATAGATTATAATCTTGACTTTATCCCTAGAAAAATCTTGGAAGAGAAATGAATGGCTTGTAGACATTTGGGATCATTAGGCTCCAGCATGGGTTTGTTTACCAAGAATAAGTAACTTCACTCTTTTTTTGATGAAATCTTTATATTGTTGGATTAAGGAAGTGCTTTGAGAAAGTGGTATGTGGATTTCAGCAAGACATGTGACAAGACTGTTTTATGAAATTCTTATGGACAAGATGAAGAGACTATGTGAAAGGCAAATAGCCCAGGAAATGAGGTTTCTGAATGAGTGTTGATTAAATGGATCAATGTCAACTTACAGGGAAGTCTAATGACATGTTTTAAGGCTTTGTCTTGGATGGATCCTGCTGAACAGATTTGTCAGTGACATAAAGACAAAAGATTCTCAAATTTTCACAAAAGACAAAAAAAGATGAAAGGGACAGCTAATGTGATTCAGATTCAGAGGGACTGTGGCTGATTAAAATAAAGGTCTGAAACAACCTCTGAAGTAGGACCATTTTGGAACCAGCTAATGATTTGTCCAGCATATTGTTAAATTTTCAGTATGACAATTTACATCATGGATATATACAAAGGAGCTTGTTCTTTATTGTTTTGTTGACTTTCTAGATAAGTAAGAAAGTGGTAGATAAAGTTTTAATAATACTGATAAATTTTATTGTGGCACTTTTTTTTTTTTTTTTTTTTTTTTTTTTTTTTTTTTTTTAAGCTGATTGTTTAACATTTACCCATGCTGTGGAGTTGTTGAAGTGAGAAAACCCAAGTGGAGAAAAATTCCTCTCTAGAAATCTCTAGAAGAATTCCTTTTAGACCTAAACTTTAGGAATGACAAAAGTTGAATATCTCATTAGTATTTTGTTTTGTTTTTATAAACACTCTTTAGTTCTAGGAAAGGCTCCAATTTATAGGAAGCTTTTCTTGAACTCCTCTAAGCTTCCCACTCCTATGCAGTAATAGAAGGCTGGGCCTGGACTCAGAAAAAACTAAATTTAATACAGCTCAGAGTTGTGTGATCCTGGGCAATAACTTAACCTATTTGCTGCAATTTCCTCATCTATAAAATGAATAATAATAACATCTTCCTCTTAGTTGTTGTGAGGCAGCCAGATGGTGCAGGAGATAGGGTGCCGGAGATGGAGGAAGAAGACTCCTCTTCTGGAGTTCAAATCCTGGACGAGTCATATAGCCCTGTTTGCCTCAGTTTCTCCATCTGTAAAATGAGCTGGAGAAGGAAATGACATGCTACTCCGGTGTCTTTGCCAAGAAAATTCCAAATAGAGTCAGGAAGAATGAGACATGATTTAAAAAAAAGAATAATAATAGTTGTGAGGACCAAATGAGATAATAATTATAAAGTGCTTAGCACAGCATCTGGCACATAGTAAACATTCTACATGTGTTAATTATTAACATTATTATTATTATTATTTCTCTGGGTTTATCCTCTAGTAAATGAGGGGTCTTTAAAGACAGGTAGTAAAGTATTTTTTTTTTTTTTTTCGGTGCTTGCTGAGTGTAATGGTTTTCAGCTCTTAAAGCTTTTGGCTTTGACTATATCTTGCTTCGCAGATCGTCTCCAGACTACCCTCTTGGAGCTGGGCCCCCTTCCATGAGAAGTTTTCTAAAATCTTCAGAAGCCAACTAAGCATTGGATTTTCACTTCTATGAAACCTTAACTGTTTCCTTCTGCCTAAAGTGCTTTCTTCTATTTGTTAATTATGGTATCATGTTAGAAATATTATACTTCTTCTACTTGAGGTCAGCCTTCTGTTCAAGAAAAGTCTGTTCTGACATGGTTTATGGGTCAGGTCATGGTTCTGTCGGCAGCTTTTTCCTCCTCTCGGGTTATTCTTGGTGTATTGCTTTAAAAACATGGATATAATATAGGCTTTAAGGTTTGCAAATGTGCTTTTATCTTATTTCATCCTCACAAAAACCCTCTTATTTTATAGAGAAGTAAACTGAGGCTAAGTGATTGAATGACATGCGTAAGGAATCATGTGAAAAAAAAAAAAAGTTTTTCTGATTCTCAAGGCCAGTGCTCAATCCACTATGACAACATATCCTCATAATTTATGCTGTATTTAATATTCTAAGGATATGGATTCTTGATTCTTAGGAGTGTTTCCTATTGTTCTGCATTCACAGTTGCATCAGGGGAACTTTTAGTGGCTTTTCCAACAAAAAAAGAGGCTTTGTGAAAGTAAAAATAGGTGTATCACTAGGAGGAGTAAAAAAACCAGTCAGACTTAGTGAGATATACCCTCCCTCACTTAAATCCAACTTACTCACATGTCGCCTTCCTGGATGTCTCAGTCCTTCTTGAGAATACATTAACACAAAAAGTATTAAAGTTTGACATTTGTTAATAAAAAAAGAACCCCTTTCAATTTGGAAGCCATCTTTAGAAAGTTTGTTCATTATTTAATAGGATTCTTTAATAAATGAATACTGTCCATATGTCAATTAGAGCCTGTCTGGTGGTCTATGGAATATGACAAACCAATATTGTGCATCCACGTACAGCTGTTTTAAGCAAACATTTAGCTAGGTTTAAATGATCCCAAACTTCTGATATTTTTTGGAGGGGTGGGGGGATAACTTAGAAGACCAAATGTCACTTCTAGCTTTTCTTCTTTGTTATCACATGATTTATTTCCTGCAATCCTGCAAGAAATATAGTCCTTTTCAAACAAAATCTTGGGAAGAAGATCTGTCCTCGTGTCTCTCCCATGTGTATCTCTCTGCCTGTTGCTGGTCATATAACTGCTGTGATTCCTGACAGTGCTGGTTTTTCTGAAGCAGAACTTCAAGTTAAAACAATGGACTTGGAGTCTCATTAACAAGCTCTTTTCCTCTCCTGTCCTGGTCTCTTTTCCTTAAGAAAGCTCAAATAATAGTGAGGATCAATAACTGACACCCACGTCCTGTAAATGAAATAGGCACAACATAAAATTACTCCTCATCCTGTGAACACAGGTGACGTGCTTGGAATGAGTACAAATAGATGAGGTAGTCTAGGAACTGAAGCCCTCTCCAGCAGACAAAATTGACAGCATTATTACAAGAAGCACAAAGAAGGAAATATACCAAAGCACAATTTCTGGGAATTCTCAGCTCCTTCAATTTCTATGTGATAAAAGCAAGCAAAACAATATTCTGACATGGTGATAAATGGATTTCTTGACATTATTTTTACAGACACAATAAATGTAATTTCCTGATGAAGTCTGTAGATAAAACGTTGATGTAAATTCAGACTGGGGGAGTGTAGGATGAATAAGGGACCTGTCTTCTTCTTTTTTTTTTTTCTTTTTTCTTTTTTTCTTTTTTTCCTTCTTCAGTGATGAGAACATACCAACCATTGTATTTATTGCATTTTTTTCCATTTGAGAAGGAAGAAATCAAGACTCTTAGGGAAAATCTACATCTTTTAACTGAACCCTTTATTCATTTTCGGATTTAATATGGTACTGAATTGATTCATTGCCTGTTTTGTGAAATGATTTAAATAGGATTCAACAGTGTTCTTTCTTCCCCAGTCTACCCTAATTTAATTTTATGACTTACAAAAGTGGCCTTTAGTAGAATTTTCCCAGGAATCTCAGCCGACTTCCTAAAACTGTAACAGGTGCCTCAAGGACCGTTGCAGATAATTTATCCATTTGGAGAATCCTACTCAACATGCTCATCAGGAAGAGAAGTCTCAGTTTTTTCCTCAAAGTCTTAGGTTTATCTGATCTACAGAGATGTTCAAAGGTTATCTCCTCCCAGGAGATGGCTAAATCTTTTTTGTGCTGTATTAAAACGTGACCGGTTAACACTTAGTGAGTTTTCAAAAAGAAGTGGAAAAAAATAAAAGCAATGACATCATCTAGAAACTCTCCAGATGAGAAGCCATTTGTATTACCTAATTTCAGATACTTTATTTATTTTTTAATCCCCTGGCTCATACTTAGCATTTCAATTGATGTCATTCTGAAAGCTTTCCAAAGATCAGGAGCTGATCATCATTTCTTTCTCAGTATTTACTGTTCTTTCTTTTTAAGGTTATACAGATTGAATTCCCATTGACAGCCTGAGGGTTGACGTCTAATCAAATAAAATATTATTCATTAATATAAAAGAGTATAGACGGATAAACATGTTCTTTCTTTTTCACCCCTGCCCATTCATTCCTACTCCCTTAACTCAGGAATATATTGTAGTTTTAAAATTAAACTTGACGTGAGGCAGTGTAGTACAGGCGATGGGGCACTGATCTTGGGAATCCGGAATCTCACCTGAGCCACTTAAGTAGCTGTGTGACTCTGGGCAAATTATCTGACCTGTGTCTACCTCATATTTCTCATGTATAATGTTAGGGGAGGGGCTAGACTCCCCAGGGTTCCTTCTTGGCTTATATCTATGATCTTGTAATGCTAGAAGTATCTTTATTTGACAATAAAATACATTTAAACTTTTTTTTTTTTCTTCTTCCCCTTTGTGAAAACACATGTATCCCAATTCTTTTGGGAAGGTGGAAGTGGATATCTTTTTTATATTAATAATTTAATAATCTGATCACTCAAATAGCTCTTTCAAATCAAGAAACTTTACAGTGATTACTATTGATTAATGTCCTGGTTCTTCTTTAAAATTGAGACACTATGAGCTTTTCTTCAAAATATATATATATTCTTCCCCCCCCACCCCCCCGAAGCTGGGGTTAAGTGACTTGCCCAGGGTCACATAGCCAGGAAGTGTTAAGTGTCTGAGACCAGATTTGAACTCGGGTCCTCCTGAATTCAAGGCTGGTGCTCTGTCCACTGAGCCACCTAGCTGCCCCTCTATGGACTTTTCTTAATGTGACTTTTTATGAATTTTCATTATATTAATAGGAATGCTTAGTAGATAATAGGCACTTACTAAATATTTATTGATTTGTCTAGGTGAAGAGACTGTCACAATTTCCTTGATAAAATATTTGAGTTTAAGAAATTTATAGATCATCTCCAAAATTTTATTCTGAATTCATGTGGTCTTATGTTGCATATATTTTGTGCTCTTTATATTAGAATTTCTTGATGATGAATCTTTATAGAATCTATTGGTCTCATCAGGAAGTATTATATTGAGTATAAATTTTAAAATGTGAGAAAGATCAAGTTTGTACATTTCTGGTCAGTTATTGTAACATATGGTCAACAAATCAAGCCTTAATTTTAGATCAGCAGAAAGGTAGGTCAGTGGAATACAGTAGATATACTATTAATAGCAGCAAATAAATATGATAACCTTGTAGTTGATAAGTGTAAAGACTTAAGATTTTGTGATAAGAATTCATTATTTGGTAAAGATTGTTGGGAAAACTGGAAAGCAGTATGGCAGAAACTGGGCACATATCAATATCTTATGCTATTTACCAGGATAAGGTCAAAATGACATGACCTAGAGAGAAAGTTATAAAGATAGCTATTACATGAAAATTAATAGGACATGGAACATATATCGGACATGGGTAGGTGAACACCATGAAAAAACAAGAGACAGCCAAGTTAGGTGCAAAATGGATAATTTTGGTTACATTAAATTAACAAGTTTTTGTGTAAATAGAACATCCACAAAATCAGAAGGAAAGTAGTATATTGGGAGGGGGGATTTTATAGACAGTTTTTTCAGAGGTTTTTTTTAAAGTATCTTTCAGATCCAGGGTTGAAAGAGACCCTCTTCAGGGACCATTTAATCCAACCCTTTATTTTGCTGATCAGGGGGACCAAGGGAGATTAAATGATTTTCCCCCAAAAAAATCTTATAGGAAGCATATTAGTTAGAATCATAGAATTAAAAGTAATTCCAGACTCCATTTTATCCAAGCCTCTCATTTAACAGATGAGGTTATTGAGGCCCCAGGAGAGTGAATGAGTCTCAAAGAGGTAGTCAGTGTCAGAGGTAGGCTTTGAGCCCAAATCGTAAGAATCGGTGCTCTTTTGTTGTTTTATTCCTTTAAAACAGTTGAGAATGATCTTGGTTACCTTTTGCCTCTCTCCTTTGATTCACATTGGCTATTTTTTCAAATTAGTAGGTACCAGGAGGCTTAAATTTCTCACTTTTACCTGTATGAAGACAATAGTACTTATCAAGCTGAATGAACATGAAAATAATTTGGAAAAACATTTTATGTTTGTGGCAAGAAGATTACTAAGTTGTTGTATGTGTTTAATCATATTTAAGCCCCTACTATGTGCCTGGGTATTAGGTGGTGTCAGGCTTAGCTCCACATTATGTATTTGTTTCTTGTGTCATGTTATGGGTTAGGTAACACAACTTCATTAGACTGGAGGGTCATTTGAATCAGGTTCTTTTTTCTAGTGAGAATGTCATCATTGTGTAGCATTAAGAATGGTGGAACCTGTAATCTTTACTTAGTACAATTAATTGTCATCACCTTTCATAAATATTCATTGAGCCAAATGACCATAATCTTTCTATTTTAGTTTCCTTGTCCATAAAATGAAGATTTTTTTAATGATCTAAAAAAAAGCTGATTTTATTTTACAAAACTTTCCAAAGAACCCAATGTAGTGCCAAGCACATAGTGAATTCAGTGAATTCATAAAGTAAGGGGAGCAAATAAAAAAGTCAGAATTGCTTCATTGGTTCCTACTACATTCAGTAGCTTTCCAAATCAGTGCACTGAAGCTCAGCAAAGATGTCAGTGAGATGCTGAAATACTCTGGAGCAACTTGTTTTGTTTTTAGAAAGCTTATTAAAACCTTGACTCTAATAGGACCTCAAAGTGGAATTTCTTTATAGCTTCATTTTCCCAGCAGTCATCTTGATAACCAGCAAACCAAAGCCATGTGCAGAATCCAACAAAATCCCTCTAAGCTAGTGCATCAGTTTTTCTTGCATTAAAGAGTTTTCTAGTCTGCCTGAATTGGTATTCTCCTTTACATATTTCACTATGGGATTAATATTTTTATATTTTTAGGGGTGTTTTATTTTGGTTTAAATGTTATCTTGTCTTATTTTTGAACAGATGAAGGTTCAAGCATGGAAGACCCTGACTTTAATTGGGGTGAATATTTGGAAGAAACAGGCGCAGTTGCTGCCCCTCATACATCTTTCAAACATGTATGTAAAAACTATCTTTTTTTTTTTTTTCCTTTTCTTCTTGATTTGCATTTGGATGGTTAAGGATGAATTCAGAAAGAGATGTTAAACAATGACCAAGAAGCAAAAAAAACAAAACAAAACAAAACAAAAAACTATTGAAGAGTAAAGAATGGAAGGAAACTTTTTTTTTTTTGTTTCAAGAAGTAAAATTAACAAGGAAATGTGAGAAATTTGGTTTTATCTGCAAAAGATCTATCACAGAGAATTCTCTTATCCTTAAAAGTAATATCCTCTTCATTGCCATCAAGTAATGTTGATTTACACATAACTGTATCTTCTCAGACCTCACAGCACCTAAGCACATATTTTAGCAGTGATGGGCACTCAGTAGATGTTGACTGACTGCAGGTGGTGATGTGCTGGGTATTGTGAAAAACAAATTAGACAGATGTTGTCCCTGCTCTCTGGGGGCACACAGCCTGAGGCAGGTGCCATTAATATGGACAAACAGAAAGTCTACAAACTCAGTGAATAGTTCTAGGGATGCTCTATTAAAACAACCAAGTAGACAGATTTAATCAGTTTGATTTTCTACAGTTACGTATGTTTCTCTTATGTGAATACACAGAGCTTTGGGTTAGGGAAAAGGCTATGATAATCTTTTTTTTTTAAATGTTTAATTGATGTCTTTTATTTTTTACATCATAGTTATTTCTGAATACCTCTCCTGCAAATAAACATATCTTGTACACCAAGTAAGCACTAAGTAAAATTCTGCAGCTGAGGGGTCATTTTTGTTGCAAAATTCCAAATCGTTTTCTAGACAAGTTGGACAGATGAATCCACAGCTGTACTATCAATGTATTAGTTTGGCTATCTCTTCGAAGTTCCCAGAATATTAACTGTTTTTATCTTTTGTCAGTTTGTTAGCATATGAGGCAAAACCTCAGAGTTGTTTTGAATAGTATTTTATTATTACTAATATGAAATCTTTAAAAATATGGTTGTTGATAGTTTGCAATTCTTTTGAAAACTGTTCACATTCTTTGACTACTCATTTGTTGGGAGAGGTTTGAAATAAAGCCTGTGTATTGGATTTTAAGAGTTTTATATGGTTCATTTTAAATAACAGGATTTATTGGTTTTTTTCCAGTTAATGAGGGAAAAGTAGTTGGGTGGTTTGGCTATGGAAAAGGTCAGATGATGACTTTGAAATGGAAAGCTTTATTTTCTTGAGTTACTCTTTCCTGTTATCTTTTATATTTTTATATTCTTGGGCCTATTCCTTCCGTCAGGGTGTTTACTTTTAATCTGAATATACTTGTTAATATTTTTAAGCATAGTGGCTGAAGTTCAGCAGTCAAAGCAGAAGATTCTTGTGTGGTTAGAAATACTTAGTTATAAGTCACTGTAAATTGGCTCAGACTCATAGAAAACAGTTCTTATCATTAATATTGCTTCTCCACAGAGTATAGATGACATGTTCACCACTGGACAAGGTTCCAAAGAAAGCACAATCCTTTTCTTAATTGGATTATTACTAAAATAAGAAAATTGAATTTAACAGCAAAAGCTTAAGGATGTGTGTTTTTAGGTGCTATAAATATTACTTTGTAAGAAGTAGGAATTTATCTGAGAAACATTCCTTTTAAAGCAACTTTCCCAACTGTTCAGGGCATAAATTGATCTGAGCATCATATAACAAAATTGGGATACTACTTTTAGTGCTTGTGCTAGATTATCAAGCTTGGCAGCGCCTTTGGAACAAGGATGTTCCTCTGTGAGTTCAGAGCTCCCCTTATTCAAGTTCTTTTTATTTCCATCTTATCTAATGTGAAGGATTCTTTTACAAAACTCTTCTCTGGCTTTTTACAGCTTAATAATGACTAACAGCTCAGGAAACCTCAGAACTTTAAAAATTAAGTATAGCCTGACAGTGCAAGAGCTAAGTCTCAAAACTGCTTTTATTAGAAATTGTTTCATACCTGCACATGGAAAAAAAGAAACAAGCATTTTTTTATATACCTACCATGTGCCGTGCTTGCTCCTTGACAAGTAGTTTGATCCCCGTAACAGTCCAAAGAGAGATAGACACTATTATTGCTCCTATTTCAGAGATGAAGAAACTGAGGCAAACATGATATAACTTGCCCAATGTTACATAGCCACATAATTTTTCCACGGTGCTACCAGCCTGTGGCATAACCAGTTATACTTCTATACTTAAGTGATCCATGATTTCATGGTGTGGGTATTCTGTTCACTGATAGATCACAACCTTCTCTGTGCTTTGATAGATAGTTTTGATTAATTGCTGTAGTGGAGACAAAAGTAAATCATCCCATGGCTCACTTAAAAATGCCCCCACACTACCTATGGATGTTTCTATTTTATTAGACTGTGAGCTTCATGGGGTAGAGAATATTTCTTCTTCTGTATATTCTCCATAGGACAAATATAATGTTTTCCACATAGGCATTCATGCATTTTTTGGATGCTTATGTCTTTTGACATATCATCAATCAGATATTTTCCCCGTATATTTAACATTTTATTTTTCTCAGTTAAGTGTAAAACAATTTTCTCTCTTTCACTCTCCCCTCCCCCATTGAGAAGGCACATGTGAAGTTATGCAAGATTTCCATAAAAGTCATGTTGCAAAAGGAAAAATAGATTTCTTCCATCCCCCCAAAAATAAATCCTCAAGAAAAATGAAGCTTTAAAAAAAAAAAAAGTATGCTTCAATCTGTAATCAGACATAATCAGTTCTTGGGTATGGATAGCATTTTTGATCTTAAGTCCTTCAGAGTTGGAACATTATGTAACATAGACCAAGAGTGGTGTAACTTGTTTTGAGTTGGCAAACATATTCATAGATAGCTGGATTTAAAACAAATCTATCTGATGAGATTTTAGAATAATAATATTACTTTTTATTATTAAAGTTTTTTATTTTTAAAACATATGCATGGATAGTTTTTCAGCATTGATCCTTGTAAAACCTTGTGTTCCCAATTTCCCTCCCCTCTCCCTAACTCCCTACCCTAGATGGCAAGTAATCCAATATATGCTAAATATGTTAAAAATATAAGTTAAATCCAATATATGTATACATATGTATACAATTATCTTGTTGCACAAGAAAAATCAGACCAAAAAGGAAAAATACTGAGAAAAAAACAAAATGCAAGCAAACAAAAAGAGTGAAAATGCTATGTTGTGATCCACAGTAATATTACTTTTGTGCATTATTTTCTACAATGGTCCCATTCCTTATTTGTTTAATCAGGGCACAGTAGGGTTGGCTTTTGCATCATTATCGATTCATATTAGCTATGTAAATCACCTCTCCCTACTGTGCATCTTATAATCATTGCAATGTGTTTCTGATTCTGTAAGGTTGAAATCAGCCTTCAGAGCAGCTTCCAGCCTGGGATGAAGTTAGAAGTAGCTAACAAGAACAATCCAGACACATATTGGGTGGCGACCATCATAACCACATGTGGACAGCTCCTGCTGCTGCGTTACTGTGGCTATGGAGAGGATCGAAAGGCCGATTTCTGGTGTGATGTGATGACGGCTGAGCTTCATCCAGTGGGATGGTGTACTCAGAACAACAAGGTGTTGATGCCGCCAGATGGTAAGTTTTCCTCATCCATTCTCCATTTTGAAGACTTTCTTGCTTCTCTGTCCTCATGTTTGTAGTTGTCATAGGAGTAGAAAAGAAATTATATAGAGATATTGAAGTGAACCTTAAAAAAACTGCCTTTTTATTAATTATCTTAGGAATAGGGTGGGTTTTTTTTTTTTTAATTTTATTTGGTTTCGTTTGGTTTTTTTGGGGGTGGGAAAGAACAAGGAGAACAAAGAATCCATTTCTCTATGTCAGGGTCTGATCTGACAGTTTTGCCATCTATGGCCTTTAATAGATGAAGGTATTTGAGCACAAATCTAAAACTGTGTGTGTGTGTGTGTGTGTGTGTGTGTGTGTGTGTGTGTTTAATGGTGGTAGGGGAAGAAAAGCTGAAGGGCAGATGCCAAAGAGAGAGTCTGGTTTTCTCTTTGATGATTGATGACATTTTTTTCTTTTACTTTGAGTAGCTGACATTGTGAACACGAGGGTTGAGCATCTTAAATAGCCTTCCTCTAATAAGCTTTAATCTGCCTTGTTCTTAAGAGACATAGTGTAAAGCATTGAGAAAACCAAACAGATGTGGAAAAATTACATCATTCTCAAGGGAGTTTGTGAAATTTCTATCCCTTAGGTCACTTTAAAGCTGGATTAGGCAGAATGCTAGAAGTAGAATTTAGAAAATTTCTCTTGTTTGCTGTTGAGGTGAGAACGGATCTCATGATTTTGGGGCCACATTGTACACCTATGCATTATGTATTAGTAGATTCAGCGATATTGAAAATATCAGAGGCAATCTATTCCCTGTACTTATTCAATGTAGAATTTACCTTCAAAATATAAATGTTTTATATATTAACCCATTGTTATTAGGAAGTTGTGATATTTTAAGATTAAATGATGAATTATCTTTGCATGATTTGTTGTAAATTACTTTAATTTTTGAAGCCATGAAATTTAATGGTTTTTTAAAATGCCTGATCCACTGGTGGTAAGGCTTTTTCTTTGTTTTTTTGGTGGTGTTGGCTTTTATTGCACTACTCGTCCTTTCTAGCTCGGTCCTTCTTGTGGTGGTTCAGTACATCGATGAAAGAACAAACTTAGGTTGGAGGTACAGTGTATTATTGTGCACACAGCTGGGTCTGTATGAAGATCAACTCCATGACCTTGACCTCTGTGATAACATGTTCTGACCAACTGAGCTACAGATCCCCAGAACGTTTCATTTGCTAAAGAAGATTAAAGCAACGTTGGCACAGCTACAAATAGAGGCTTTTTTAGGAACGTAAACCTTGAACTGAACTTGGTGACCCATGTCTGCTGGGGAGATGGAGGCTGGTGAATCATTTGAGTTTGGGAGTTCTGAGTTACAGTAGGGCTATAGCTAAGTGGGTGCCTATAGTATGTTTGTTATTAATATGGTTCTTCTCCCTCCTTCCTCCATATCAGTAAGGGGATAAAGGAGGACACCCACACAGAAGGAGGGAGACATAAGAGATGGAAACAGGGAGGGAGGAGATAGAAGAGGAGAAAAAGAGACAGACAGAAAGAGAGAAACAAAGGAAAAGACAGAGAGAAACAGAGGCAGAAGGAGAGAGGGAGGGAGGGAGGGAGAGAGGGAGAGAGAAAGAAAGAGAGAAACAGACAAAGGGACAGTCAGGCAGAGACAGAAAAAGAAAAAGGGAAAGACGGAAACAGAGAGAGAGAGAGAGTGAGTGTGTGTGTGTGTAAGAGACAGAGACAAGCAGAGAAACAGACACACAGAGTCAGAGACAGAGATGGAGAGAGGCAGGAGGAAACAAAGGGAGAAAAAAATGGAAATGAGAACAAACATACTGATTTTGTGATTGTTACTGGATTAAATTATTTGCAATTTTTCTATTCCCTCTTCCTCCATCTCCCCCATTTGATTGATTGATGTAAAAACAGTTCATCTTTACTTATAAAATACTTGCATTTATGATTTTGAGGGAGATTTTTCAGACAAAAACCTCTGATTAGCTTTTTTTAGATCAGGTTCCAACTATATCTCAGCTTTTATGTCATTCCTAAACTTTAATAAACAAGTAATTTGAGAGCTTCATAGTGCTTGATTTGAAGTCAATAGTCCTGGTTTCTCTATTAACTAACTTGATGACTTTGGGCAATCCACTCAGTCTTTTGGGCCTTATAACTTCATGGAGTATGTGATACATGAGCATCTCACTAGGATGTTCTCTAAAAAGAGTGGTTCAGAATAAGTATCTCTGAGGTTCCTTTTATGATCTTTGTACATTGTAGAGGATGGGATACAATGTTTTAGGCTGAACAGTGTTTACTGTTTAGATATATTTGTTCTGAAGTCCCAGATCTAAGACAAAATTATCACATTTTTAGGAGCCGCTTCAAATGAATAACATCAATGTAATAGTATAATAGTCATAAATAAGAGATAGTGTAGAAGGAGGTCAGTCTTGAAGTCAGAAAGCTCTGGGTTCAAATTATGGCTCTGACACATAATAGTTGTAAGTCTCTCCAAGGCTCTCTGTATTCCTCCTGCTGGTCATTTCTTACCGAACAATAATATTCCATAACCTTCATATACCACAATTTACCCAACCATTCTCCAGTTGATGGACATCCATTCATCTTCCAGTTTCTAGCCACAACAAAAAGGGCTGCTAGAAACATTTTGGCACATACAGGTGCCACATTCCCTTCTTTAGTTTTTCCTTGGGATATAATCCCAGTAGTAGCAAGGATAAGCTGGATCAAAGGGTATGCACATTTTGATAACTTTTTGGGCATAATTCCAAATTGTTCTCCAGAATGGCCGGATTCTTTCACAACTCCACCAACAATGCATCAGTGTCCCAGTTTTCCCACAGCCCCTCCAACATTCATCATTATTTGTTCCTGTCATCTTAGCCAATCTGACAGGTGTGTAGTGGTATCTCAGAGTTGTAATAATTTACATTTCTCTGATTAGCAGTGATTTGGAACACTCTTTCATATGAGTGGAAATAGTTTCAATTTCATCATCTGAGAGTTGTCTGTTCATATCCTTTGACCATTTATCAATTGGAGAATGGTTTGATTTCTTATAAATTAGGGTCAGTTCTCTATATATTTTGGAAATGAGACCTCTATCAGAGCCTTTAAGTGTAAAAATATTTTCCCAATTTGTTACTTCCCTTCTAATCTTGTTTGCATTAGTTTTGTTTGATGTAATCAAAATCTTCTATTTTGTGATCAATAATGATCTCTAGTTCTCCTTCGGTCATAAATTCCTTTCTCCTCCACAGGTCTGAGAGGTAGACTATTCTCTGTTCCTCTAATCTATTTATTATCTCCCTCTTTATGCCTAAATCATGTACCCATTTTGATCTTATCTTGGTATATGGTGTTAAGTGTGGATCCATATCTAATTTCTGCCATACTAATTTCCAGTTTTCCCAACAGTTTTTTTTCAAATAATGAATTTTTATCCTAAATGTTGGTATCTTTGGGTTTATCAAAGACTAGATTGCTATAGATGTACCCTTTTTTGTCCTCTGTATCTAATCTGTTCCACTGATGGACTGGTCTATTTCTTAGCCAATACCAAATGGTTTTGGTGACTGCTGCTATATCTTTAGCATATAAGTTAACAATCAGTAGCAGCTAGTTATTGATTTGGAGAGGTGGGGAGATTTTGATACAGAGTTCCTCACACTGATAAAATTACAGATTAGGATTCTTCCCTCAAAACAACAACAACAAATGCAATGCTTTAAGGTTTCAAAGACACTTTATTATTTTTTGGGATCTTCAATAGCATTTTATTTTCTAAATACATATAATTTTCAGTATTAGTTTTTATGAAACTTTGTGTTCCAAATTTTTCTTCTTCCTGCCCTTATGGCTCCCTTCCCCAAGACAGTAAGTAATCTAACAGAGGTTAAATATGTGCAATTCTTTTAAAGATATTTCCATATTTGTCATGTTGTGCAAGAAAAATCAGAAAGTGAGAAAAAGAGAAAGAAAACAAAACAAAACTTGAAAATATTATGCTTTGATCCTAGTCAATTTCCATAGTTTTCTCGCTGAATTTACATGGCATTTTTCATCCCAAATCTTTTGGAATTGCTTTGAATCACTGCATTGTTGAGAAGAGCCAAATCTATTACAGTTGATCATCACATAATCTCATTATTACTGTGTACAATGCTCTCTTGGTTCCATTTGCTTCACTCAGTATCAGTTCAGTAAGTCTTTCCAGGCTTTTCTGAAATCAGTCTGTTCATTATTTCTTATAGAACATAATATTCCATTACGTTCATATGATCATAACTTCTTCAGCCATTCCCCAACTGATGGGCATCCACTCAATTTGCAGTTTTTTGCCACTACGAAAAGGGCTGCTACAAACATTTTTTTCCACATGTGGGTCTTTTTTTTTGGTCACACAGTGTTGAAGATAGAATTTGAGCAAGTCTTCCTGACCCTGTACCCTGCTATCCATAACTTATGTTATGCTGTTTTTCTACAGTATCTCTTTGAGAATGTTAGAAGAGATACGAAAATATTTTTCTTACTAGTATGTATTGTAAAATTCCTAAAAAATTTTCTTTGTTGAAATTTTCCATTTAAAAAGTTCTAAACTTCACAAACATTGCCAAAATGAGCTCTTCCATATATTCTATGGGACAACAGGAGTTATACAATTTCATATCTTTCATAAGAGCTTCTTTTATTTTCAAGTGTATACAATTTTTGTCATGTTATTTTTGCACTGTTTTGTTTGTGATTGTTTCTGGACTTTCTTCTCTTCTATGAAATTCCTCAAACTTCATCAATATGAGCTAGCTTAATAGCAGAATATGAAAAAATTTCCCAGTTAATAGTAATAATAAATAGCTAGCTTTAGGGTTTGTAAAATGTTTTACAGATGTCACTTCATTTTATCCTCACAACCAACCAACCACCTCAAAAAGTTGGTACTACTATTATCCCCATTTTTACAGATGAGGAAACTGAGGCAAGTGATTTGTCCAAAATCATATAACTGTTAAGTTAGGCTAGATTTTAATCAAACCTTTCTGACTCTAGGTCACTAGATTAGAATGGGTGACTCTTCTTCACTGAGGAATTTTTTAAATTTTTATTTAGTTTTACTCTGAGACTGCTTGCTGTGTGAGCCATTTATGATGATGTGCTTTTGGTAGTTGATTACTAAATCCCCTAGGAAGGGATCCAAATTAACCCTGTTTGAGAATGAATTCTCTATTGTGAATAGCAGTACATTGAATTTTCAGGATACTAAGTTCACTAGTGCCTCGGAAGAGCTAGTGGGTTTGCTTAGTGAAGAATCTCCAGCTTTGCTTGAAAATAGTACATCATTTATTAATCAGATCTCTTTCTCACATGGGTGAAATGTGTGTCAGCAGTCACAGTTTTAGAAACACTCTTACATTTATAACCTACTAAATTGTACTGTTAAGCAAGACCCAGACACCTTAAACATGACATTCAAAATGAAAAACAGAAAACCTTGTAAAAAAGGAGATGTACTAAAACAAAAACCTAACCAAAACATGGTGCCCCAGTAACTCAACACTAATAGAGTTGAAAGGTTTATTATCCTAACAATAGTAAATTATGTTGGTTTGGGGATGTTTCCCTTTTGTTTCCTTTTTAAAAAAAACTTTAAAAATTTAGCTAATAATCAATATGGCTTAGAAATCTACAGTACAGAGAACAAAGTCAGGAAATAACAAGGTCATAGGGCAAGAGGTTTTATTGATTGCTGTAGTACAGGATAATTATTGCTTTGTAGCCAGAGGCTGTTGTTCTTTAGGGGAATGGTGGAATCTCCTTTTGATCCAAGATTCTTGTTTTTGGATTTTTGAGCCTTAGAGAGGTAACTATAGAGCCTTTAAATGGTGTAGTTGAAGCTTGTGACTGTTTTTAGGTTAGATATGGCTAAATTTGGAAGGTAACATACTAAATATTAACTTGAATAATGAAAATTTAAGATGTGATCTATTTTGAGTTGTTAGATGATAGTCTAGACATTCCTTTGTTAGTAGTGTTATAATGGAAAGAGCCTTGGATCTAGGATTCAGGAGTAATAGATTTTGGTTCCATTTCTGGCACTAGGAAGATGTATGTTCCTGGAACAGTCACTCTTTTGATCTTGATTTTCCATATCTATAAAAAAAGGAGATTGGGATGAAAAAGTCCTCTTCCCTTTAAGTTCTATAATATAGCTTCCTTTGAAACAACTAAAGATGACAAGATTTTCTCCCAGTTTCACATATCCTGAAACAAGGAGAGATTTTGAACTTGTACTACAGTTAGTTGGTGGTTCCATGATAGAGTTGGGACTGACATATTGATCCCTTGAAGTCTAGTACAAGAACTCCATATGGAGCTCAAAAAGTCAAGTGGTGCTGTTGGTGACTGTAAATTTTGAATTAACTGATGCATTAAAATCAATGTATTGGAATGATTTTGTATTAGATGTATTAGAGAGTATTATTGAAACAGAAGGCCATATGTTCATTTAAATTGGAATAAGCAGAGCTTCCCAACATTTTGATTTGGGAGCAGAATCTAGTAAATGGGGTGACAATTATAGTTACCAAGTTGGGTTGGGAATGTCTTAGGAGATGAGACTGCTTCCATGTAAGAGAGTATACATTTATTAAGTGCCTTCTGTGTGCCAGGCACTGTGATAAGTGACTTCCTTTCTCTGAAAGTTGAGGGCTGCTGCAGTAGATCATAATATATTGAGTGGCATTCTGAGATTATCTACAGGGTCATTATATTTTTTTTCAAGTCATTTTTGTTGTGAGAGGAATTTTATTATTTTAGATGACAGTTTTACAAAGCACTTTGAGCTCTTCACATTGCCATATTTTCCTGCATTGCTCTTTTAAATTAATTTTATCTGTGAATTAATGGGAGCAGCAGTTATTCCATTAAGTGTTATGAGGAGGCAAACAGCATGGCGGTAGCTCAACTATCTGTCATTAAGATTTGATTTCATCAGTCGTCAGAGAACTCCATTAATAAGGATCTCTTTTGAGAGGCCCAGGTTTTAGTCACAGATTGCTTATTCAAAGAGCCATGTTCTTGCTTATAAGCTAGATAGGACTAATCGGTACTAATCTTTCATATTAAAAGTATTAAGAAAAAACACTACATTACTGCAGCAGAAGATTATGGTTCTTATTAGAAGAGTGAAATATAAAACATTTTGGCTTAACAAATCAATAATGCCTGATTTATTCATCAGCACATACCGTGCTTGGAAAGGGCAGCTGCCAAATAATTATTGTTGATAGTGATAATGTAAGGAAATAATTTAATCCACTGATTGTTTCATTGTTATTTATTGGGAGATAGTGACATTACCTTGTGTGTAATATCAGTAGGCAGGGAGCTGTCTTGCTTTGGCAGGTGCATCTTGGTATCCTTTATGAGAGCTCTTAGAATTGTTGAGATGCATCTATGCATGTGTTATATGAAGCATCCATCTAAGTAGAATCCCTTGGCCTGTGAACCAAGATTTTGTGGCTACTTTCTGCGGTCAAAATTAAAGAAATGGTCTTCTTGAACATTCAAAATCAGATCGATTTAATTTGTCTCTTTATCTTTTCTATACTTTAAATTAAAAGCTTAGTTCTCAGCAAAGCTTCCATTTATTATTCAGAGGAGAAGCAATATCATTAAAATCAGAAAATATACATATATTAATCAACCAGCATTTGTTATAACTTGTTATATGCCAGAAACTGTGCTTAGGTACTCAAGATTCCTATCCCAAAAGAAATAGTGCCTGCCCTTTAAGAACTTAAATTCCATTGGGGGAAATAACATGTGTTAAATGTGAGGGATACTATAACTGAATTGAATAAAGAAATGTATATGAGGAGATGAGAAAAAAATATTGAAATCAGCTTTCAGTGTTTTTGCTACTTAGTTCCTGGGACTGATTTTGCCTGGCAGTTGTGGAAACAAGGAAGATGCTAGGAGTTGTCTGTGACTATTCTTCAGTTGCACTACTGAGATTATTGTGCAGTTATTACTATTTTAAGAGTCGGCCTAGAGGATGTGGACTTTGGTGGAAAGTGGGGAAAATCTAATTGGCCTTTAAAAATTGAAGTGGGCTGCTTGGGCCAGGGAATAACCTTCCTGCAAGAGGAAGAAAGCCAATTAGAGATACAGAAATGAGGAAGGGCTCTTGGCTTGCAAGTAGGTCAAGAGTTATGAGGAGCACCCTATGGAAGCTGACAGTGGTTTTCTGTTGGTAAAGAAGCTAGTAGTAGCTTCAGTAATCTTTTGTTAGCAGGAATGCAACCTGTAGGAAACTCAAAGTAATTATTCTGTTAGTTGCTTTCAACACTGATCAGATGCTTAAAAATGCGTCAGTAACATCTGCAAGATAATTAGAATTGGTATAGAGAATCCTGAAGATGTCAGTGAAAATTATGGAAGTCTTTGCCATCAGTCAGCAATATCACTTTCTGCAAACCATGTAACCATTATCTTTGATGTCCTTTTCAACTGAAAAAGCACACTTGTCCTTATTGCAACTGGGCAAGGGACTGAGACATTGCTCCAGGTGGAGATGGTATGATAGAGTGGAAATAGTTTTGGGATCAAATTCCTGCCCAATTACTTCTTACTTGGGTAATTTTGGGCAGATCATTTCTCTGGGGTTTCCTTATCAGTAAAAGGAGGGGGTTGGAGTAAGTGACATCAAAAGTCTTTCCCAGATCTAAATCTACTTTCCTCTGGTTCTTAGAAGGAGGGAGGGAATGGTTCAGTGGGCAGACATGGATCACGGTCTGTCTGTCTGTGGTGGGGAGGGGATTGAGAATGTCATAGCGGTGACCTCCGTTTGTAAGTAGGTTGCCTTTAAAACCATATTAAAGCTTGAATGCAAACATTCATTTTGTGCTCCATGAAGCACGATCGTGGATGTTGTGATTGACAGCTGGATTTGGTATGGATTTCTGTCTTACAGCTGAGCCAACAGACCAGAATCTCCTCTGGTATTATCTTAATGCCTTCTCTGGGATGTATTATAGGCGCTAAAAGGGAAGAGTACTGTGTACACTTGTAATTGCCATGGTAGTTTTTGTCTTAACATTATTGACAGACAATAATTTGAGTAGATGGATCTTAGAATATTATGATATTAACAGAGAGCTTGGATGGAAACCTGAGAGGTCTGGTAAGAACCATGTGAATATATTCACACGCACCTTTATTTTGTTAAGTGTTGTTTGATGTCTTAAAAAAAAAAGCCACAGACATTTCCTGATATTCAAAATGCTCTCCACGCTCCATCACAGAAAAAAACAATTAAGCAAACCCAACTGCCAAAGCAGCTGCAGTTGATGTAGTGTATACAACCCCTACTCTTTAATCTCTCTCTCTCTCTCTCTCTCAGAAAAATCATAGGACCTTGGATTTAGGGCTAGAAGGGACCATAGGGGTCATCTAGTCTAACCCCCTTTTAGAAGCCAGAAATTTGTGGCTAAAGTTGTAAGTGATGTGTTCAGGGTCATATAGGGAGGGAGTAAAGGTCAGAGGTGGTATTTGAAGCCCAGTCCTCTTAGGGTTAAGTTTTAATATTGTTCCTGCTGTGCTACTGGAAATAGGTTTCATCACCTTTGCTCTGGAGTCAGTATTGGTCCTTTTAATGTTTTCATTTACATTATTGTACATTTACATTATTGTTTATGGGACCATACAATATGCCATGGATAAAGTGCTCAACATGGAGTAAGGAAGACCTTAACTCACACATTTACCTAGCTGTATGATCATGGACTAGTCACTTAATTCTATTTGCCTCACTTTCCTTATCTAAATATTAAAAAAAAAAAAAAAAAAAAAAAGAATTGGAGAAGGAAATAGCAAAACGCTCCATTATCTTTGCTAAGAAAACCACAAATGGGTCACAAAAAGTTATAAAACAGCTTAACAACTAAGTAGGAGATTTATGCCGGTTTTAAAATTTCAAATCTAAGGCCACTTTCTTTGAAACATAATCATAAAATTATGATTCTCTCTTTTTAAAAAGTTTCTCAGGAATCTCAGTAAGGCTATTTTTATTTCTTTTAGAAACAAGGTGCTTAGGCTGGTGTTATTTCTTTAGTTGTTCAATGTTCTCCAAGAGTACAACTCTGTTAGGGGTTACTTACAAATAATTCATCTAATATATACCCTCCTGATATACAAATATTTATTAAGGATTTGAATAAGATAGTTTCTTATATGCTTTCATTATGAAGTGTATCTGGGACTTGAGTTTGCTTTTTGGCTTTTTCCCTTAATTCTCCCATTGGGGGGCCGTCAGATGTTACTTTTCAGTCCTGTCTTTGTGCTGGTATTAGATAACCAAGCCTTTTAAAGTATTATTGGGTAAATAGGCTTTGAGCAAGGACAGTCTCTATGGAATAAAATACAGATGTGAACTCTTTTACATGTATTTCTATTGCTAAGAAACCATTTAATAAAAACCGAATGTTTTATTAAAACTCAACATTGTGTATCAATACAACTAAACTTGTTTTCCTTTATAACTATTTACATTTCATTAACTAATTTCAGTGCATGGGATAGAAAGATGTATTTAATCACGCCTTTTAAGCCCCATCAGGATCTCTTGTCCATTCAGTCTCATTTTTCCTTATGTTGGAATGTGTGCTCTATTCTTCTGGTTTTGTTTACAAAGGTCCTTTCAGATTTCTTTGTATTCCTTCTACTTGTTAGTTTTAATAGCATCCAATCAGTTGCCTACATTACCCTCACAGTGTCCCTCACATCTGTCCCCTTTTTCTATTCAACTACTATCCTCGTTCAGACCCTCATCTCTTCTATGGGCTACTGAAATAACTTCCTAATTGGTTCTCTACCTCCAGTGTCTCCCTTCTCTAATCTATCATCCGTCCAGTTGCCAAATTGATGTTCCTAAAGTGCATGTCCAGCCATGTCTTTCAAAGCGATTTAGTGGATGCCAGTTGCCTCTAGGTAAAAATGCAAATTCCTCTCTTTGGCATATCAAACCCTGCACAACTTGGCTGCAGATTCCCTCTCCAGACTGATTGCATATTCCTCCCCCTTAGCAGAACTCTCCAGCCAAATTGGCCTTCTTCACATCCCCTTGACTTGACATTCCATCTCTTACCTTTTTGTATTTATACAGCTTGTCCCTTCCCCCACCCCTTCCCCTGGAATCCCTTCCTTCCTCTATTCCTTGGCGTCCTTACTACCTTTTTAAGTTTTAGCTCTGCTTTCACCAATTTGTTTCCTCTCCCAATGACTCTATATATATATATATATATATATATATATATATATATATATATATATATATATATATATATATATATATATATAAAATACACATAGTATATATGTACACATTTATCTATATATTTATCTATCTATCTATATATACACACACACATTTACCTATATATTTACTTATATACACACACATATATACATTTACTGATATATATTTTTACCTACACATACACACACACACACACACACACACACACATTTTTATCTATTAGTATGCATGCTATTTCCCATGAATAGAATATAATTCCCTTTAGGGCAGGAGCAATGTTCATATATGACTTTGTATCCCTCATGCCCGACCATGCTAGGTATTTGTTGGATACCTTTTGAATACTTTCTGGGCTAGTACTGCACTTTGAAATAACATTTGTTTCAGTACACTTGAGTTTGGAAAAATCAAATGGTATATGTATCCCATGGGATATGATGGATTGTACCGAAGGATTCTTGAGAGTTCATTTAATCACTCTAATTTCTTTATGGTAGATAAATCATTTCAACAAGATGAGAATCTCTTCCATTTTAGAGCAACAAGAAGATGGAGCAGCAAGAGGATATGGTTTGAGTTAGCAGGGCTTGGATTTGAATTGTGGCTGTGACAGAAATTAGTTTCTGACTTTGGGCACATCTGCTTTGAGCCTCAGTTTCTTCACAGAGATGATAATGTAATATTACTGCTAGATGATAATGTAATGCTTCTGCCCCAGTCACCTTATGTGTAATAGGGAGTATGTTTATGGCTTTGAGAGGCCATTTGAACAGGCCCTCTTTGTCATCAGCCTAGCATATTTCACTGTCCAGAGGATGCCTTGTAGATTTAGATGTTTAGAAATTTGAGTCATTGAAGTGGTTCATTGTCACTAATGACTTGTAGAGCAAATGCATTTGGGTGATTGGAGATGACCCAGTTGTCATTGGAAAGGATTTGGAAATATTTCAAGTAGCCACCTCTTTGACAGAGTTTTTTTTCTCTTTAAGAAAATTCACGGGAAAGGAAGAAGGGAATTAAAAACATTTTCAGCAATAGAGAGTCCAGTAATTAATATTAATTTTGCATTTGTTTCTGTAACATATATTGTATAAATCAAATCATATAAAAGGGAAATAAATGGTTACTAAGGTGAATTTTTTTGTTCAGTCATTTTTCAGTTTTGTTTGACTTTCTGTGACCCTATTTGGGGTTTTCTTACAAAGATACTGGAATGATTTGCTATTTTCTTCTCTAGCTCATTTTACAGATAAAGAAACTGAGGAAAGTGATTTGCCCAGGGTCCCACAGCTATTAAATGCCTGAGGCCAGATTGGAACTCAGGAAATTGAGTCTTCCTGATTCCAGGCTTGCAACTCTATCTATTGTGCCACTTAGCTGCCCTAAGGTTAATTTAAATTAATTTTTAATTTTTAATTTACTTTTTTGCTGAGGCAATTGAGTGAGGCAATTTAGTGACTTGCCCAGGGTCACACTGCTAGGAAATATTAAGTGTCTGAGGTCATTTGAGCTCAGGTCCTCCTGACTTCAGGACTGGTGCTCTATCCACCTTGCCACATAGCTGCCCCTTAAATGTATTTTTTAAAAATGATTTACATAAAGTATTTGTATTGCAGAAAAAAAAGAGGTACATTATTTAGGCATTGTAATGAGAGTATATAGCAACATATTACATTATGCAGTAAATAATTCACCTTAATTATTGATTCCCCATCATTTGTTTGACTGTGAGGTAGGAGCCTTATTCTGTTAATTTAGGTTCTGTGAGATGTTTTTTGGCACATATATTAGCAAAATGTAGGTTTGTAATAGAACAAGCATTTGGACTTTTAAAATGCACCCAGATGACATCCTCATTTGTGGAGCAGATGTTTTAATCCAGAAGATACTAATGTCAATTATGTAGGCAACAGTTCATTTTAGCCTTTTTTGGTGGATTGTTCCTTTTTGTTTCAGCACACCACACTCTTATTTTACTTTAAAAAAAATATTTAGTAAAGATACATAGTTTATGTGCATGTTTTATCCCTGTTAGAATGTAACTTCCTTGAAGGCAGGGTCTAGTTTTTCTTTTTCTTTGAACTCAGAATTTAGCACAGTACCTGGAGCACAGCAAGCACTTACTAAATGCTTGTTCATTGATTGATGTTTGATTTGCCCAGATCTCTGTCCTGTTGAAATCCTGTGGAAATTGTTTGAAATGTTACTCTTTAGAAACATGTATGTCATTTGTTGATTAGGGAGAGATTTCTCATATCCCTTTCAGTTTAAATATCTATCTATATCTATATAAATCTCTTTCCCCTCGCCCCTCTTTCTATCTGAAACATTTTAAAAGGGCTATTAGCCTATAGTGAAATTTATGGCATTTAGGGTGACGTGGGCGCAGTGACATGTAGCTTCTGTAGTGCTGGGTCAACGATTACTAAATTGAAAGGTCTCTCTAGAGTGCAATCTGTCAGTTTTAAATCACAGAAAATGGAGCCAAAAGAATGGAGATCTTTTTCTTTCCTCCTGGTTTACTTACAGGCCTTTTTGCTTATTCTATACTAATTCAGGGAAATGGGTATATATTTGCAGTTGTGATTTCTGGGCTTTGGGCAAAAAGGGAATGATAGAATAGGCCCCACAGAAAGAAGGGCTTATATCCTAAAATGGGCATAAATCATTGTACATTGTTTGTATTTGTTTATTTTGAGGCCATTTTATTCAGCACTTGAAATTGTTCAGAACATTCTTGAAACAGGAAAAAAGACAATAGAGTCTAATCCAGTGAGCTGAAAATAATATCACATTGGTTATGTACTAAATAGCTCATTTACTTAATTTGCATCCTTTACTCTTATTTTTATGTTCAGTTCTATTAAGTGTGTTTAAATGGTTTCCAAGCTCATGATAAAGTAGAAGGATTGGTGGGGAGGGAAGGGAATTTTAAGTCAGATGTAGCAACAAGTGACAGTAAAGGAGAGAGGGAAAAATTTTTTTTTAAAGAGACTTGAATTCATATTATTATTATTATTGCTTGGGTTAATTTAGCCTAGGGGTAGAAAACCCAGTACACAGATCAGTCACTCTTGTCCTTCTATCATGTGTAGCATAATGATGCTAATAATAACAGTAATAATAAACCTCTCCTCTGAGTAATTTAAAAGTAAATTAAATGTTTAGTATAATTTGTTTGTGAAGGTAGTTTGGTGTAGTGGTAGAAATATTCAATTTGGAGCCAAAAGACTTGAATTTTAATTTCATCTGTTCCCTTTCTATTCATATGGCTGTGGCTTGACTGTTAGGCCTCCGCTTCATCATCTTTATCTGTAAAATGAAGGTGTAGGAGGGCCCTTCTAGTGTAAATCTTGTGACTTGTTAAAACATATTTAAAAACCTGACAAAATATGATAAGAGCTGTAAAAAGGCTTAAACTTTTAAAACGTGCTGATATTTGAAAAAGGTCCATTTCAGTTATCTGAAGAATTTTATTTGTGGGTAAAAATTCAGTAAAAATTCAATTCATTTTCCTACAATGTAAAATTAATGAGGTCTTAGTATATTTTGGCCAATTAGCTCTAGCGGTTGTCATCTAAATTACTTAGCTTTTAGTAGGTGACTGAGAAAAATGAGATCTTAAAATATGTTTTGAGCTCTTTAGCAGAAAGGTATTATTTGAGTTACAGTAAAATTACAGAATTATAGTTAATTATCATTACATAGATCAGGATATGTATACCATGTTTTAAATCCTGTTTCTTTAAAATTCATAACCATACATGGCAAAATATGCCATGGAATATAATGATCTCTAATTTGAGGGGATTAAAAATTCATCCACTAATTCAAATCTCAACTCATATCTGGCTTGGATGGTGGGTAAGGTTCTTCTAGGTTCCCCACCTTGGCTGCTCAAACTTCTTGGATGAGCTGGTAGATGGCAACCATAGTCCTTCCAGATAAATGGAGGACCTCTAGGACTCCAGACCTTTGCCATTGTATTTTGCCTAATGAACATTTAAGCCATTATCAACCTTGCCATCCTTCCTTCTGCTGCACTTTTAGGATTTAGTGGGCCAACTCTGTTATATGTATTATCTTCCCTATTTAGAGTAGAAACTTCTTGAGAGCAGGAATGTTTTGCCTCTTCTATTTTGTCTTTCCAGATTTTGGCACATTGTAAAGTTAATTAAGGCTAATCTTTCATGGCATTCCAAGTAGGGACTTGTCCAGTGTTTAGCCTAACACAATTAGCAAGTGTCAAGGGGCTATTTAAACTCAATATCTCCTTAATGTTTGCCCAGTGCTCTGTCCATTATTTCATTTTTCCTCTGTGACAATTAAATTATAACCCCAAAACTACTATTATTAAAGTTTTTCACTGCATTATGTTAAAATTCTTATTTTTGCCCTGTCTTAATTTTTCATTTTTTTTGAATGTGGATGGTGGAGTTTGAATTTGAACTCATATCTCTGTTTTTCTATCAATTCAGTTATCCACAACACTACACACCATGGGGCAAATATTATAATAATGTTTGTTTGTTTTTTTTTTTTTTTAAAGATGAATGAGATGTGATAACAATGTCATATACAGAAAAAACAAAGCAAGTTAAAAAAAAACCCCTGCCTTATTGATATCAAAGATATTTTAGGGGTAAGTAGGTCAAAATATGTCTTTGTTTCAAGTATTCAGAGTTTCAGGCACTGGTAGTTTAGATGATAATTATTTGCGTTAAGAATTACACTTATTTTTAAAAGGTCCTTTGTTATATTTTAAGTTGAACAAAAAAGAAGTGAGTGAATTTCAGAACTTTTACATAAAGTAAGGTGCACCTGCATTTTGATAGGCTTATTTCTGGCATCTTCTGAAAGTTTTTGTCACTGTCAACCTATATTCCTAAGGGCATAATTTCAGAGAAGCTCCACAGAATTGAAAAGTGACTTGCATATTAAGGAATTCTATAATTTGTTTATTTTTCTGATTATCTCTTATCAACTAACAAAGCTGTTATAGATGAGCAAACAAAGCTAATTTTTAAAAAGCCCACAATAACCATATTTACACAATAGTTACTAATGGTTTCTTAAAGCCCATCATAGATTATAGAGTACGTTATAGCCATTAAAAAATCCGTAATTATTTTTCCACAATAGACATTTGTTTTGTGCTATTAGCATCTGCTCTGTTCCTTTCTCAGAAAATTGCTTGATGAATTTCTTTTAAGGCTATTGTAAAGCAAACCAAACTGTGCAGAACACCTCATCAAAACAAACAAATAAAGATCTTCAAAAATCCCCAAAGGCAGTTTAAATTCATTTAACGGGTTTTCTGGCTCAAGTTTTTTATTTTTATATATATATTTTTTTTATTGCTCTGTAGAGATCAAACGGTAATTTATATGCTTTGTTTAATCTGATTTGGAAAATTATTTAGGCACAGATGTATTCTGTGAAACTGAAGAAAACAATATTTTTTATAACATTGGGAATACTAGTGAAGGAATTGCCCATTTCCTGGCACATTCTTCATCTGTTGGTCTAGTATGTAATTTGTTAGCCCATCAAAATTAATTTTAGATTCTCTAATGTATGTGGATCTTTAGATTTATAAGTACTGTTAATGGTCCTTTCAGTTAAGTGTATGTATTTATGTGCCCTTCTAGAGTGGATTTCCGTGAAGTATTATGCAGGGAGGATGTTAACATAAATAACCAGTCGGCAAATAAATGTCAATTAAATATTCTATTAACATAGCTGGTAGCAGCCCTTTAACATATAAGTACAGAATGTTTCAATCAAATTTTATTTTTTGAAATGCTTTCTTATTTAGTACTCCTACTTCAAGGAATTCTCCCCCCCCCCCTTTCCCCCCTTTTCTATCTTTTGACTAACAAAGAAAACTTTATTTTCAGAGGAGTATGTCAGCATGAGTAGTCTATGTTTTCTCATATTGGGACTTTCAAATGATGTTCAAAGCAGATTTTGGTCATTTTTGCTATTTTAATATCTTTTTCTTTGAGAAAAAAAAAAACCCAAAACAACAGCCCTTATTCCTCTCCTTCCCTCCCACTTCCTAATTCCCAGAATATAACTATATTGAGACACTTGAGTAGATGGCTCATTTGGCTAATTTGAGTTTACCATATAAAATGATTGTTTCATCCATAGAAAACATCTCAAAGACAATGTAAAAAAAATTCTTAAGATCTAATACCCAACAATTTTCTCCTTGCTTTTCTGGGACTATAAATGCATGTTCCTAGACAGTTTAGTATGTTAGATTTTTTCAACTTGCATTTACTGGTGTTGATTTAATGGGATATGTACTTTCTCCTTTATTAACTTTTAAAGAAATTAATGACCCAAGCTGTTATCTTCTTTCCAATACTTAAGATAAATCAGCTGTAGTGTTTGGCTGTCCCATTGAGTCTTTGTATCATGGTACAACTATAATAATAGCGTATAAAATCATCCACACTGTGTGGAGTCTTATATTCCTTAAAGAGTTAGGTATTTTTATCTCTAAGTCTACATGTGTATATATATGCACATATGCATACATATGTGTGTAGATAGCTATAACTGTTGATTTTTTCCTTTTCATTTAATAAAAATAAATTTCCTTTACAATTAGCTATATACTATGTAGTCACAATACAGACACCTTGGAAAAGTTGATTATCTCTGCCTCAGTTTCCTCATCTGTCAAATGAGGTGGAGGGAGAAATGGCAAGTCATTGCAGTATATTTGCCAATAAAGCTCCACATGAGGTCATAAAGAGTCAGACATGACATACTCAGAATAATTGTGTCGCAAAACAGTTGTCAAGTAATACATTGTAATTTGAAGCTAAAACTACTGATTAAAACATTTTGATTTGTCTCACTTTTATAAAGAAAGTGGAGAGCCTAAATAATCATGATTTTGTATATTTATACCACAATACTTATGTACATATGTGCACCACACTCAATTTTCATACACGTGAATATGTGTTTACAGGCACATATGTGTATAAATGCATACTCACAAAGATACAGACATCTATCTACCTACCTAACAGTGCACATACGTACACAATAAATATATATTTATGCGTATATCGTTTTATATATTTATGCATATATATCTGTAAACATATAGTCACAGATACACATACACATATAGTAATCTATAATGATACTTCCCATAGCAGAGGTTGTAATATAGTATAAAATCAATGCTGTAGGATAGTAGAAAAGAGCTTTAAGTTTGGATCGGGTACTAAAGTAACTGAATTTTTTTGGGGAGGCTGTAAATCATTTTTATTTCTCTGAGCTTCAGGTTTCCTATCAGTTAAAAGAGTTGGGCTAAATGATCTGAGATCTCTTTCTGTTCTCAACTTTTATAATTACATTAAAAATTATTAAGTTGCTTTCTGCTGTTGTGTTCTTCTTTTCTCATAGTAGTCTACCAAGGTAGGGTATAGGGCAGGGAAGGAAAAAATGAGAAAAAACAATTTACATTATAATTGTCATATATTTTTTAAAAAATAGCCAAATTTTTAAAAACAGATATAGTTTACTATGTATTCATCTTTTTATTATGTTATTAAAATATTCATTTTATTCCATAAATTAAAAATAAAATAAGTTTTAAAATATGTTTTAGAAGATGCTAATAGAACTAGAATGAGGAAGTTGGATCAGATTGCCCATGAGGGCCCCTTCTAGCTCTGGAGCTTGTCCCAGGACCTGCAGGATGTAAGGGATTTAGTTTAGATATTAAATGGTCTGAAAAGGTTACTTGATTATTTCTATAGATGTTTTCATGAAACAAGAGAAAAATGTGTCTTTCTAGGATGGATTTAGATGGTTCTATTTGAAAGCAAGAGTAGGAGACTCAGTAACTCCTACAAAGATTTTTCCAGCCTTGTACCATTTAAAATTCTACCTCTGTTCTTTCTAATTTCATTTTCTAGAACCTTTTAACCATGATACTTTTTTTTTTTTTTTTAAAGTCTAAAGAATGTTTGCAGAAATCAATGTTGATGTTTACAAGAGGTATTAAGTTTTCCTAGAAAGCCATTAAAGGATTGTTCTGTTTTGGGAATCTTCTGGTTTGCAATTCTATGAATCGCCTATTCATAGGCTGCTAACTGTTGTGGATAAGAAATTGGGAAACTGTATTGTAGGTGTTGATAATCATATGGCTTATAAATTGTGGAACAAGTACGGGGATGAACATGTCATGGCAAAGAGTAAAATTGAAAAAGGATTTCAGGAGACTTAGTCACAATGTTTTACATGGCTTCCCCCTTAGCTTCTGTGATTCATATAGTACTTGGGGGAAAAAGAATTGTTAAAAATTAGCCTGATGTGGGTGACTGGAATAATGTTCAAAGTGAGGACTTTGTCATTTTTCCTTCCTACTTCATTGTTTACTTCTGGTAGTTTATGAATCAGACTATTCTTTTTTTTCTTTATGATAATTCAGTATTGACGTGATTTAGGAAGTAGCAAGTTTTTTTTCTCCTTAATTCTACAGCTGCCTTTGTGTTGGGCTTTATTTGGAATTCCAGATTTTTAAAAATTAGCTTATTTGGTCAAATTTGATATTTTTTTTAATAGAATGGGTTCTGATGTATTATTTCCTTGATTCTTTTTTAAAAATAGTTCATGAAGTTCTTTGGAAAACATACTAATTGTAGTACCATCTCTATTGTGATCAGCCATACTATCATGGAAATTATATACATTCAGTATCATTTTAATCATTGTTTTCTTGACAGTTTTTTTGTAAATAGTATTTTTTCATCATTCATTTTTTTTGTATTATATTTTTTATTTATTTAAAAATATTTCCTAAGTACACTTTAAAAATGTTAACATTCATCTTTAAAAATCTTTTTTATAATTTTATAATTATAAAATTATAAAAAATTTTTTTGACAGTATATATGCATGAGTAATTTTTTTATAACATTATCCCTTGTATTCATTTTTCCAAATTTTCCCCTCCCTCCCCTAGATGACAGGCAATCCCATACATATCACATGTGTTACAATATGACCTAGAGACAATATATGTGTGTAAATCCCATTTTCTTATTGCATGTTAAGAATTGGATTCCGAAGGTATAAGTAACCTGGGTAGATAGACAGTAGTGCTAACAATTTACATTCACTTCCCAGTGTTCCTTCTCTGGGTGTAGTTGTTTCTTCCATCATTGGTCAACTGGAAGTGAGTTGGATCTTCTTTATGTTGAAGATATCCACTTCCATCAGAATATATCTTCATACAGTATTGTTGTTGAAGTGTATAATGATCTCCTGGTTCTGCTCGTTTCACTCAGCATCATTTGATGTAAGTCTCTCCAAGCCTCTCTGTATTCCTCCTGTTGGTCATTTCTTACACAGCAATAATATTCCATAACATTCAAATACCATAATTTACCCAACCATTCTCCAATTGATGGGCATCCGTTCAGTTTCCAGTTTCTAGCCACAACAAAAAGGGCTGCCACAAACATTTTTGCACATGCAGGTCCCTTTCCCTTCTTTAGTATTTCCTTGTGACATAAGCCCAGTAGAAACACTGCTGGATCAAAGGGTATGCAGAGTTTGATAACTTTTTGGGCATAGTTCCAGATTACTCTCCAGAATGGCTGGATTCTTTCACAGCTCCACCAACAATGCATCAGTGTCCCAGTTTTCCCACATCCCCTCCAACATTCATCCTTATTTGTTCCTGTCATCTTAGCCAATCTGACAGGTGTGTAGTGGTATCTCAGAGTTGTCTTAATTTGCATTTCTCTGATCAGTAGTGATTTGGAACACTCTTTCATATGAGTGGAAATAGTTTCAATTTCATCATCTGAGAATTGTCTGTTCATATCCTTTGACCATTTATCAATTGGAGAATGGTTTGATTTCTTATAAATTAGGGTCAGTTCTCTATATATTTTGGAAATGAGACCTTTATCAGAATCTTTAACTGTAAAACTGTTTTCCCAATTTGTTACTTCCCTTCTAATCTTGTTTGTGTTAGTTTTGTTTGTACAGAAACTTTTTAGTTTGATGTAATCAAACTCTTCTATTTTGTGATCAATAATGATCTCTAGTTCTCCTCTGGTCATAAATTCCTTCCTCCTCCACAGGTCTGAGAGGTAGACTATTCTCTGTTCCTCTAATCTATTTATGGTCTCATTCTTTATGCCTAAATCATGGACCCATTTTGATCTTATCTTGGTATATGGTGTTAAGTGTGGATCCATATCTAATTTCTGCCATACTGATTTCCAGTTTTCCCAACAGTTTCTTCCGAATAATGAATTTTTATCCCTAATGTTGGTATCTTTGGGTTTGTCAAAGATTAGATTGCTATAGATGTACCCTTTTTTGTCCTTTGTATCTAATCTGTTCCACTGATCGACTGGTCTATTTCTTAGCCGGTACCAAATGGTTTTGGTGACTGCTGCTATATAATATAACTTTTGATCAGGTACACTTAGACCACCTTAATCTGACTTTTTTTCATTAATTCTCTTGACATTCTCGACCTTTTATTCTTCCATATGAATTTTGTTGTTATTTCTTCTAGGTCATTAAAATAGTTTCTTGGGAGTCTGATTGGTATAGCACTAAATAAATAGATTAGTTTGGGGAGTATTGTCATCTTTATTATATTCACTCGGCCTATCCAAGAACACTGAATGTCTTTCCAATTATTTAAATCTGACTTTATTTTTGTGGCAAGTGTTTTGTAATTTTGCTCATATAATTCCTGACTTTCCTTTGGTAGATGGATTCCCAAATATTTTATACTATCGACCGTTATTTTGAATGGAATTTCTCTTTGTATTTCTTGTTGTTGCATTTTGTTGGTGATGTATAAAAATGCTGAGGATTTATGTGGATTTATTTTGTATCCTGCAACTTTGCTAAAGTTGATTCACTTTTTTATTTTTGAACCTTATATTCTATCACTCCTTCCCTCTTCTCTTACTACTGTTCTTTAATCCACTCAGCCCACTACCTTATCTTCTATCACCCCTTCCCCTTTCTTAGTTTTTTTAACTTACATTCACTTTTTTAAATAAAATATTGAGTTCTAAATTTTTTCCCTCCTCCCTCTTGAAAGTGTTTTAAAGTGAAGGAAAGCTATACTATATTCCATACTCCATCCCCAAAACCCCTAACAATAGCCACTTAGTTGAGGATAATATGCTCATTTTAAAAATGAAGAATTGATTCATCTAAATCGTTTTCTAAGTTATTATTTCTCTTTACTTTTAAGAATGGGGATTTTTTATTTTTTGCTTTTTTGTTATGATTACTCATCAAGTTTGCTTAAATGTGAAGTATTACAAGTGTGCTTCACAATATGCAATAAAAGACTGGTAAGTGAGGTCTAATACTTCAGGAATCTGTAATTTCAAAGATTCACAACTGAATTTCAGAACTGGAAGGGGCCCCAGTGACTAACCCACACTAGAAAAATAATTCCTTCTCCAACATCTCTGAAAAAATTATCCAAATTATCATTTGGAGTTATTCTAGCAACTCCAATAAAGAGTTCATTATTAATTACATTTCTAAACACTTGTAAATGTTAAGACATTTTTCATTATATCAATAGTTCTCAGATTTTTACAATATTAAAAAATTATCAAGGACACCCATCCCCTCCAAGAACCTTTTGCTTATATCAGTCATTTATATCTATTTATATTTACCATTTTCAAAATTAGTGTCTTATTTTTATGAAAATTTTTTTGACTTTGCTGACCCCCTGAAGTGGTCTTAGGTCTTAGACCACATTTTGAGAGCCATGGCATCATATCACACTTAAATCTGGCTCTTTGCAACTTTTACCCATTGTCCTAATGATTCCATTGAATCGTAGTTCAAGTTTCAGTCCTTCAAACACTTGAAGACAGCCATCTTGATCTGCTCTTCCTTCATTTCCCTCTCAACTGATCTTCATATGAAATGGAATGGAAGCCCTTTTTGCACTTTATTTGAATGCTCTCCAGGAAATGAAAGTCACCTAGTCTGGACCCATTCCCAAAATGGAGGCCCCAGAAGGCACACAGGAATGGGAGAAGAAGAGTGCGATGGGAGGGATGTTGTAGGGTTAGACAGTCACAGAGACAAATCATTTCTGGGGTAAGGTGGCCACAAAGACTGGAAAATCAGAGGCATTAGCTGTAGATTGGGAAGGGGAAAAAAAGCATTTAAGGAAAACTGACTACCATTCTGTCTGTGTCTGACAGTGTATGTACTCCTCTTTTTTGAAGATGGGAAATGATTTGTGTATCATCTTCTGTTCTGTGATTTGTTTTTGATAAAGTTAGATGACTCTTTGTGATTTTAACTTTTCATTTCTAGATGGTTTACTAATATTTCTTTAATACCATGTTCTAGAATTTTGCCAGAGATTGCAACAACAAAAATCCTCAAAATTGGGATAGCACTCATGCTTGCCCGGGTCCTAATGCTATTACCATTTTTTGAGGATCTTTCAGAGGTAATTGAAAGTGATTTTTTGGTAACATATGGCAGTTGTATCAGTGTGTAATTTCTCCAGGACATATAGATTAGCCTATGGATTGTCTTTGAAAACTAGTTTGAAAGTTATCACTGCATGACCATCTTGTTAATGAGCCTTCCCAAACTGAGCTAGTTGGTCCTTAGGCAGAATTTAGTTCATTATTAAGCTTCCACTTGAAATGTTTTCAATTTGGTAGTATCTGGCAGACTTTATATTCTGTGGCTATAGTTTGAGCCCCCAGAGACACCTCCATGACATGATGAATTAATCAGCTATAAACATTTATTGGACACCTACTATGTGTTAGGCATTCCGTTAGGTGGAGAAACCAAAAAAAAAAAAAAAAAAAAAAAAGAATGAAAGACTCCCTACTTTTATCGGAGCAGGTAGGAAATGTTATCAGCTATATGGGGCAATAAATAGAATTCTTGGAAGAATTGAATTAAAATATGATCTTCATCTGTTTCCTAGCTATGAGATTCTGCCTTAGTGTCCCACTTGTAAAATGGGAATCACAATAGCCCCTTTCTCCCATGGTGGTTGTAAGGATCAAAAGAAAAAAATATTTGTTAAGTGTACAATGCCTAGTGGCATCATGATAGGTGCTTAATAAATGCTTATTTTGATACTAAAAGTTACTGTCATTTGCTTGATGTCATAAACAGATAATAAATTATTTTTAGAGCATTTCCTTGATAAGCCCATGACATTTTAACTTTAAAGCAAGATAGAGCCCAAAGTTAATGTCAGAGTAAAAGGTCATCATTGAATCTCAGCCATGAAGCTTTTTTTCTTTTCTTTTTTTTGAAAAACAAAACTACAACACAACAACAGATTTTCACTTTAATGCTAGAAAAGCATCTGGGTACTTTTATCTACAGTGGAGGGATTGTAGTTGTAGACTGAGTTGTTATTGATGGCTTTTTGTTTCGTTTTTTAAAATTTCACTATATTTATGAATAAAATATATGTACTAGGAGGAATTAAAAATATGGCAGCCTCACCACCAAAACAAAATGAAAAGAAGTTTTGTCATGTTGTAAGACATTTTAAAACTTAATTTTTCCTTCCCAGACCTCGGATGAATGTCTGGATTTAAAACCCCTTTCTTTAAGGGACCTATATGTGCAAGAATCTTTGTGGTGGCCAGAAACTGGAAACTGAGTGGATGCCCATCAATTGGCAAATGGCTAAATAAATTGTGGTATATTGTTCTGAAAGAAATGACCAGCAGGATGAATACAGAGAGGCCTGGAGAGACTTACATGAACTGTTGCTGAGTGAAATGAGCAGAACCAGGAGATCATTGTATATTTCAACAACAATACTATATGGTGACCAATTCTGATGGGCGTGGCCCTCTCCAACAATGAGATGAACCAAATCAGTTCCAATAGAGCAGTAATGAACTGAACCAGCTACACCCAGTGAAAGAACTCTGGGAGATGACTATGAACCACTACATAGAATTCCCAATCCCTCTATTTTTGTCCGCCTGCATTTTTTATTTCCTTCACAGGCTAATTGTACACTATTTCAAAGTTTAGTACAGCAAAACAACTGTTTGGTCATGTATACATATATTGTATTTAACTTATACTTTATAAATTTAACATGTATTGATCAACCTGCCATCTGGGGGTGGGGGGAAGGAGGGGAAAAATTAGAACAAAAGGTTTGGTAATTGTCAATGTTGTAAAATTACCCATGGATATAAGTGGTAAATAAAAAGTATTAAAATATTTTAAAAAATTCACAGAGATGGAATTAGAAATTAAAAATGAGAGATTCCAAAAATACATATACTTCATGGAAGCCACATACCTATATAATAAAAATATTCTTTCTGAGAAAGAATGAAAATTAAATTACCTTTCTTTGAGTGAGACCATTCTGGAGGAAATGACTTTGTCACTAAACAGCTTTGCAGTTTCCATGTTATGTATTTATGAATGTCTAATAAATTCAGTAGTAATCCTTAGTCTACACAATAGTAAGATGTTGGCTGTGATCCTTGAATAAGCCAGGATATCATTAAATGCCCCAACAGTGGTAATTTTCTAAATGATCCCCTGAAGGCATTAACTTAACTGCCTGGGGATGAACAGCATGCTCTGGGAATGTATTTATTGGACTCTTAGATGAGGCCAGTTCATTGAGTGACTTCTTTCTCCTGATTATTTCAGAAAGAAAGTCCTGCTTTATAGAGGTATTATGTGTTGTCAGGTATTTATCTGGACAATAAGATACTTTAATTTTTTTTCCATCCTTTGTTACTGGCTAAGATATTTAAATGTTTAAAATGTATCCTGGATATTTTCTTGCATGGCTTTTTCATTGATATATTTAAATCATTAAAGTACTCTAATTTGCTAAACAAGAGAAATATTTTCAGTTTTTTTCTCTCTTGCATTGAATTGAAAAGTGATAAGTAGCGTTAATCTACTTGTTGTTCAATTGAATCATGACCTTCCTTTACACAGGAGTAAATGGCTTTAGTACCTGTGTACTCTAGGGTAGGATCAAGAAATATCCCACAATTTTGTCTTCAATGTTTTTCCTGTTTTTCTTAGAAATATTTTCTGTGTCTGGATTGCTAAATACCCAAACTATCTCTAGGGTTGTGCTCATTTGTTAACTGTTTTCTCTACGTGCCACTTCTTGACATTTAAACCTAAGGCATTATATGTTGTAACTCTATTATATATGGAATTTTTGGACACTTTCCATTGCTTGATTTTTATTTTTTTAATATTTTTTGGGGGGCAACAAGTATGAAAGTTTATCTGGGATCAAAGCTAGAGTTATTTTATATCTCTTTCTCCTTCATTTCTCTCTTGTTATATTAAACTCCAGTGTCCCTCTATTACCTCTTAGATCAGATATAAACTCCTGATGTGTGTGAACCCTTGCTATTTTTCTAGTCCATTATATATTACTATCCCTCCCTCTTGTTCTCTCTAGTCATACTAGCTTACATGTTCTTTACATGTAAGACCCCATTTCCCATTTTTTTTGCCTTTTCTTTGTCTGTTTCCATACTTGTCATGTTCTCCCTTCTTGCCTTCAACTATTTTAGTCCCTCACTTTGCTCAAGATTCAGTGGATGTTCTTACTATCTTGTGCAGTAAGCATGGGTTAAAACCCATTGCTTCTTTCCCTCGAAGGCTACTTTCTATCTCGTCTATGTCTCCTATGAATTTATTCATTGTTCATGTCTTCTTAATCCAATGGAAATTCTTTTAGGGCTGGTAGTGTTTTTGTATTTTCTTTATATAGTTATGTTATTGACACAGAATAAGCACTTAATTGATTAATGTGTGTCTCAAATCTGTGCTGTTAATCTTTGAGTACTTATCTCTGCTTTGCTGTGTCACAATATGTACTCATTTAATAAAGGACATTTTTAGTCCTTTTCCCCCCTCCTTCCATTGAACTCCCTCTGTAATAAAGAAAAACATACAGACAAAATGGAGCACTATAACAACATATTCAACATTTTGAGATGACAACATTTCTGCTGAGATAATAAAAGTGTATGATTTTCATCCTTTCTTTAAGACTAAGATTGGCCAGTGCAATTAATCTGAGTTTGATTGCCTTTTGCTTTCTCTTTTATACTATTGTAGTTGCCATGTATGTTATCCATTTCACTCTGCTTTCTTTATTCTACATCAGTTCACATAAATCTTCCCATCTTTCTTTGAAATTCTTATATTTGTCATTTGTTACATTGCAAAATATTCCATTGTATTTATGTGCCATAGTGTCCTATTTTGCAAAGTAGATACCTATTTTGTTTCCACTTTTTTTTTTTTTGTTTGTTTCATAAAAAATGCTGCTATAAATATGTTGTCATTACGTGAGTTAGTAGTGAGATTTCTGAGTCAAAGGGCATGGACAGGGACCTAACTCAATATTGACGCCATAGCTTGAAATTTTTCTTCACTTAATGTTTTCTTAGAGTTTAGAGGTTTCCTGTTTGAGTACGCTGTTAGTTGTTATTATTGTGCTCTGTAACCTTAGGCGATCCTAAAGCACAATTCCATAGCTATATCATGAAATTGGTACCAGGATGTGTTGGTAACATACCTATGAATACCGTTGAGAGTGTGGTGGGTGCTTTATAATTGCAGAGATTCTTCCGGGTGGTTCATTGCTGTTTCCTGGCCTGAGGGATAAAAAGGTACTTCTGGTAGTGTATAGGAATACAGTGAACACATTTAGTGCTGGCTCTGAATACCATAAACAAACTTCTCAGTAATAGGGAACCTACATTTGATGCTTAGATTTTAAACTTAAGTGGAGATCCTGCAAGTCAGAAACTTTGAACAGATTTGTATCTGGTAGGAGAATTACTGTTATGATTACTGCAGATAATTGACATTTATTGGGCATTGTAAGGTTTGCAAAGCATTTTACATGTTAATCCTTGAGGAATCACTGCTGGGCACATAGTTTGCCAAGGGGACCCTATGCCTGAGACATAGGAATATAGCCTGACCAAGTTCAATCTTGGAGAAGCCCAGTATCTAATGAAAAGGGGGCTGTGTTTGCTTTTTTCATATTCTTTGGTTTCTGAACTGAAATTATATCTGAGCCACTTGTTCCTAGATGCATTCCCTGGGCTGGCCCCAACTTCTGCTCCCCTCGTATCTTATTTGATTCTCACTATAGCCCTGTGAAATAAATGGTGGTGGTATCTTGATTGATAGATATGTGAACTAAAGCTCAGAGAGGTCACAGTCATATATGTTGATTAGGAAGGAGTAGTTCTCAATCTCATATTTAGTATTCCTCATTGCTTTATTACCTCATCTGTTTTGTTTCCTCCAATAGTTACTCGTTTCAGGGGGAAAAATGATTTTTTTTATTTTTCTATTTTAAAAAAAATAGCTTTTTACTTTTTTAAGATATGTGCAAAGATTGTTATGTCCCAAATATTTCTCCTACCTTCCTCCTCCTCTAGACAGCAAGTAATCCAATATAGGTTATACATATGCAAGAATCATATATATTCCAATCAAATTGAATTTGCTTTCCTTTGGCATAATATAAAAGCAAAGTAGAAGACATACTTTAGGGTTCATTATGTAAACTATTTAAGGTAAAGATTTTATAACCACTTAATTATATTTTCCCCCTCTTTTACTTCTTCAATCCCCAAACTTCTGAGCTTTTTAATAGAAATTTGTAAGTAATTGAAATCACGGATAAAAATGCTGTTTTATCTTTTTCTTGGTATTTTTATGGTATTTGATAAGTATCTTTGGATGTATCTTTGGAATGCTCTTGTTTTCAGGCCATAGGATTAGAGGCTTATAGATTTAAAGCTGAAAGCCTTTTGAGATCATCCATTCTAACTCTCCAGAGGAACAAACTGAGATCCAGAGAGGGAAAAGTGACTTATTTAAGGTTACAACGGTAGAAATCAACAATTTCAAACCTAATTCTTATGATCCTGAGTCTACTTTTCTATATGTTAATAAATTAACTGTGATTATTTTTTATTCATTCATTCACTTATTTATTTTGGTGTAAATTATTTTAATTTTTTGAGCTAAGATATAAATTTTCCTTCCTTCTTACCTTCCCCCAATTCACTTGTCAATTAAAAAAAAAGAAATACACACACACACACACACACACACACACACACACACACACACACATATCTAGATATAGCAAAATATTCTGGGCTTGGTCATATCCAAAAATCTTTTAAGTCTTATTTCTGCATCTTAAGCCCATCACTTCTTTGGCAGGAATGAGTACAATACTTCACTGATTCTCTGGAGTTGGTGCTTGTTGCATTGCTTTTTGTGGTTTTTGGGTTTGTTTTTTTTTGCAATGGTATTTAATTATATCTATATACCATAATTTGTTCAACCATTCTCCAGTTGGTGGACACTCCATGGGTTTCCAGATCTTTGCCAAAAAAGGTGCTCTAATATTTATGTAAAAGTACATACACACATATACATAGATATTTACATTTTTTTTATAAATTTGAATCAATTCCTTCTATATCTTGAAAATGAGACCTTTTATCAAAGAAATTTATGTTACAGTGCTCAGATAACTGTTTTCCTTGTAATTTTAGCAACATTGGTTTTGTCTGTGCCAAGCCTTTTCAGTTTTATGTAAACAAAATTAACTATTTTATCTTCAGAAAATCTTTCTAATCTTTGGTTATGAATTCTTCCCCTATCCATAGATTCAAAAAGACATTTGTTCCATGTTCCTCTAAGTTATGATATGTCCTTTGTGTCCAAATTTGTAGCTTATTTTGGAATATATATTTCAGCCTTTTACGTGGCTTAAAATAATGAATTTTTTCTGGGAAGAAAAAAGCATGTTTCCTAGTTTTTATTATTTTAATTTAGTGAAATATATGAAAATTTTGAAGATAATTAGTCAAGTATTCTTGTAGTGCCTGGGTATAGATTATTCAGTTGTAAGAGGATATCATGACTTTAAAGTATCTTTTTAAGGAGATTTAAAGTTGCTTAGATAGCAAAAAAACCAAGTGGCTGTATAGCTAGATTATGAAGTTATAGGGTCTATACCTCAGTTAAATAAGGAATTTTCACAGGGAATAATGTTGTTGGTATAGAATAGATTTTAAGAAATAGTGTAGTCACCCTTAAAATCACCTGAATGAGCCTCTTCCTAAGGAATAGGCAGGACATATAGTAATGGACATATGAAAATGATGTAATTACTTTTCTCCCTCACAGGGAGCTGAAGCAGCCATTTAATTCTTTGGTGGCTTCATAAGGAATGTCACTTACTGAGACCTGGACTTCCAAAGAACTCATTTTATTTGAGCCTAAAAGTAAAGGGAACTACAAATTTACAAACAGTAGTGTGTCATCCATAGCAATTTTAATAACGTGGCGCTGCCATAGGTTGACTTCTTTTAAGTAATCCTGAAGATTTACTAATCCAGAGAAAATACTTGTTTTGACATCACAGATGGAGATATCCAGGATTACTTTATCTAGGAATGAAAGTTCGACTTTCCTTGCCAGTGCCAGAAGATCTCTAGTTACACAAGGACTTGATGTTTTCTTTAAAACAAAATGGTATAGATTCTAACAGAAGTTTGAAGAGAGTATAGCTAATGATTAGAGTTTTACCTTATCTCTCCCCTCCCTCCCCCAGACTTGGGTAATTCTTAGAGGGCAGGTCTGGATGGGAATGTGTCTGTAAGGATCTCTTCCTCCCACCCCCTTTTATTTTATGTTATTTTTTAGGTTTTCTCTTTCTTCACTTTAAGAACATCATATTTCCTCTTTTGACTGTCTTTTTCATTTGGAGATCTGGATGATGAAGAGAATTATATTAGGGATTGGAGGAAGGAAACAAACATTTTTAAAGCATTTTTTGTGTACTAAGCACTATGCTAAGTACATTATAAATATCCCATTTGCTTCTCTCAAAAATCTGATGAAGTATTATTCCTACTTATTGTCTAGGCTGCCTCGGGGATAGGAACTGGACCTGTGATTTTATTGGTCTAGGAAATTTTCAGTGAAGAAACTTAGCATAGATTGGTACCTTCTCTTCAATTTACAATCTTTGGGCCTTGCTTAAGGTACTTCTGATTTAAGTGATTTGCCCAGCATCATGCATTTTAAGACAGAATTTGAACCCTAGACTGCTTGGTTTTGACTCTAGCTTTTGACCTATTATATTATGTTTCTCTCTAAGATTATTATTATTATTTTTGATATTATATCCTTTAAAAAATTTTTTTTATTTATAATTTTTTGACAGTATATATGCATGAGTAATTTTTTTTTATATAACATTATCCTTTGTATTTATTTTTCCAAATTATCCCCTCCCTCCCTCTACCCCCTCCCCTTGATGACAGGCAATCCCATACATTTTATATGTGTTACAATATAACCTAGATACAACATATGTGTGTAAATCCCATTTTCTTGTTGTACATTAAGTATTAGATTCCAAAGGTATAAGTAAGTAACCTGGGTAGATAGACAGTAGTGCTAACAATTTACATTCACTTCCCAGTGTTCCTTCTCTGGGTGTAGTTATTTCTGTCCATCATTGATCAACTGGAAGTGAAATAGCTCTTCTCTATGTTGAAGATATCCACTTCCATCAGAATACATAAGATTATTTTTTTTAATGGATTATTTTTTTATTTAAGGAGCATTGATTACATTATAATTTTAAGGAAGCTTGAACATAGCTTTCAAGGTCTTTAGTGATAACCAAAAATCACCTGTAAATTAACTGTTAGTTATATGCAAATACACTTTTATGCATTAGAATGTGGACCTTGGGAAAAATCTTGTTTGTGATAATTGGCTTTCACTGAACATTTCACTGAATTTTTTGGAAGCACCCACTTTGTGTGGATACCTAAGTACTTTGGAAAATAGAGAGATTATTAAAGTATGGTTCTAATTTTCAGCAGTCATATAATGCAGAACTAAGGCTCATGTAATTTGTGACTTCACCAAGGTCCATTTAAAAACAAAACAAAACACAGAATGGATCCTGGGTAGCTACAATCCTAGAAGAATAAAAATTACAGGCTCTAGGAAGGTTCATGATAGCTGAGAGTAGGTTGGGATATATTATTACTGATGATTTTCTTTCAAGAAGTGGTGTAAGAGGTCCCTTGGGACATGTAAGAATGGAAAAGAAGGTGAGCTTGGTCATATGATGAATTAATAATAATAGTTGGAAAACTTGAATGCTTCATTGGTTTCCACAAAATGTAAAAAAGAACCAGAGAGAAGTCTTTAACATTTCTGCGTAGATCCTCTGGGAAGAAAGATGCAGACAAGAATCATGCATAAGATGCAGGTATGAAGTCTGTTGGAATGAGGAAGACCTGAGCTGACACCCATTCCACTAGCTTTGTGATCTTGGGAAATCACTTAACTTCTGCTTGCCTCAGTTTCTTCATGTATAAAATGGAGGTTATGCTGACATCTATTTTCCAGGGATAAGGAACAAATTAGCTGTAAATCACTTTGCAAATTTTAAGGCCTGTCTAAATGCAGTAATAATTATCGATAATAATATTACCCATGGAGAAATGACCTGCATTTCAGATTGTAAATCCTTAGAATAATCAAGTTATGACAATCTCTTTATACAATAAAATATAAACCTAGTGATCATTAACAGTAATACTGTAAGAGACTAATTGGGGAATCAACTAGAGACAAATCTGCAGACCTCATTTGAAAACTACTGTCATAAGGTGGTTAAAATAGAAGTTGCCTCTAGCTAAGAGTTTATCCTAATTTTTGTTTTCTTTAAAAAAAAAACATATTGAAAAGATAGTCTTAAAAGAGCCTAATTTCTCTGTTTGGAGCCATTTTGCTTGAATAAATTTCTAACTATCAGGCAGCTAGACCATAGAGAAGTTAATCTGTGTTCATGAACCAAGACATTACTTTAAATTGAACATTGCATGTTTAACCATTCTGGCCAAGTGACTATCATATAATTTTAAAGAATAACAGGGCTTCAGACTCATTCATATGGTGTTAAACTGCAGTCTCATTGAGACTCATAACATCCTTAAGAGGTCTATATAATATTTAGCTATATCATGTTTTCTTATTATTAAGTTAAAAAAGTAATCAGTGAGAAATCATTCCAAAATTTCTTCTTTTGGTTTTTCTTTTCTGTTGTTAAACTTAGTATTGCAAGTTCAGGAATCAGGTCTGATCTGTCCACCATAGTCACAGCCTTCATTCTTTCTCTCTATGTATTCTTTTTGATATGACAACCTGGGATCCACCTGTTATTCCACTGAAACTTTTGTTTTAGTAAATCTGCAGTTTTTTGTTTTGTTTTGCTTTGCTTTTTACTTGAGACCCATTTTCAGATCTCCACTTATCTACTGGAGGTTTGCAGCTAACCACTTTCCTGTCGCATGAAATTTGACATGACTAGAGTGATTTTTGACTTTTCCTTTTCCCTCCCTACTTTCCTACACTTATATCATGATGTGATATTGTGATTTTCCAATCACTTATATGACATTAAATTATAGAACTCAAATCTGCAAAGTGCCCTTCAATGGCAGTATGACAGCAACTTGGCACAAATAGGATATTTAGTTCAATCAAGAAGGGGAAGGAAAACGAAGAAGCAGTTTTATGGTGCCTATTATATGCCAGGCACTGTGCTAAACATTTTTTATAAATATTTCATTTATTTCATCAATAAACATTTATTATAATGAGCCTGCTCTTTTACCAGGTAGTATTTTTGGCATAGTATAGACAAAGAAAATTAAACTCTTTTCCAATAAGAAACTTTAGTATGTTCTCTTAGGAAAAGGATCTTGCATTTAAGTAAATACAAACTTCAGATACAATATATATAAAATTATGGGAGAGACCAACTAGCAGGTGGGGCAGTTGGGTGGGAAAGACCTCACATAGGAAGTGAAGCACTTGAACTGAACTTTGAAGGATACTAAACATCCAAGGAGCCAAAGCGAAGAGGAAACAATTCTAGACTTGAGGGATAAAGTGTGCAAAATTAAAAAGAGGGGAGATGGGATACTTAGCTGTATGAAGAGGAGTAAGTTATAAAAATTCCCTATAGGGAGGCTTTAGAAACCTGGCTTTAAATGCCAGGTATACTAGAGGCAATAGGGGAAAATGAATTTTTTGAACAGGGAATCATATAAATCAGACTCTGTAATGAATAGATTGGAAAGGGGAAAGACAAAACAAAGGAGACCAATTAGGACAGGAATTATTGACTCATTAATTACTGAATTGTTGAAACCCGTTAATGTTTCAAAAATAATGTGGTTTCTATTTCAAAATAATAATTTTATTTGTAATCATAAATATTTTATTTTATGTGTATTTTATATTTTATATTATTAGATGGGTTTTGTAGGTTTCACCACATTGCAAAACAAAACAAAAAAAAATCTGCCTTTAATTGGGCAGATTATTGCTGTAATCAGGATGAAAGGGGATGAGGACCAGAAGTATCTTGGTGGCTTGTGTGAATGGCGAGAAGGAAATGGATGTGGGAGATGTGGAGGTGTAATCCGCTAGACTAGCCCATCAGTTGCCATGCACTTTCAGCCTTTGGCACTCTTGTATGCTAAATGGGGTGATTGTATGGATTGATTAATGTTTATATAGCTTTATGTAAGTGCCAAGCAAAATTATTGTTTAGAGTTGAGCTCCAGCTAATTCTAGTGTTCAAGAAAGCAGTGAGGAAGAAAACAGGAGAAAAGGAAAAGGTAATTACACAGAAAATAGGCTTTTATGACTCAATTTAACATATTAACATACTTTTTTATTAATAAAAGGAGATTTTTATTTTAAAGTGATTTTATGCCCTCCTCATTATGCAAATGGAATTATATGGGAAAGTATGTTGAACTATATAAAACAGTTCAATTTCCATTTAGTATACCTTCCTGAATTTTGTACCAGAAAACAGAATTCTGTATAAAGAAGTGTTTCTTTTTTATTTTGAGCTGATTTTCTACTATTCTTTTTCACTTCTATTTTTTAATAAATAAAAATCCCTGGGTAATCACAACCTCAACAGTATAAAGGTATAACCATTAAAAGTGTGAAATACGCATAGAGTTTCAGCACTTCCCAGATAATTAAATTGTTATTTTTAAATGATAATTTAGAAGGTTATAGACCAGAATCCTTTGCCTGAATTAGGCTCAATCCTTTGTCACAAACAAAAAAATAATCACTTGCCTGTGATTTGCAATGTGGCTTTTAAAAAGCACCTTTCCTTAAGAAACTCAAAATTAATTGGAACGTAGCTCAGTGTTTATATTGTCTCACTAATATGAATAAAATTGAAGTTATTTCCTTTCTAAAATTAACACAGATTTTATACCAATTTGTATATAGCCCCCAAAAGCTTTTCAGGATAAATTCTCTTCTCAAAGAAGAGAATAGATTTAGTTTGAAATTTTAATCATGATGATCAGCACATTCTCCATAGCAACCTAGAGGTACATCATACTGCTTAGATTCTTTAAGCTCAAGAGCATAACATAATTAGGGTCACTATGCTGCAAAACATATCATGGAAATAACCTTATATTTTAATATATTACCTTTCCAGAGATGAATGTGGATGAATTAAATTATAAAATTCTTTTGAAGTTTACTTATATATAAGTATAAGTTGGACTTATGTCATTTAGGATAATAAGATCATAGATTTAGAGCCATCAGAACTGGCTCTTTCATTTAACAATTAAGGAAATTGAGGCACAGAGAGGTTGAATAATTTGTTCATAATCACATATCTATGGAGGAAATGCAGTTATTCTCCTGAGACATAAGTGTGTGTAAGTGTGTTTGTTTGTTTTTTTAAATAAATGAGATTAATTCACCCTGGGAAATAAAGTGTTTTGAACTCCTTTATTGAGAACTGAAAATGGCAAGTTAAAATAGCTCTTTAGCTGAAGGTGAACCAAAGATATTGTAGTTACTAAGCTATTGAAAAAATATTTATGCTAGCTTTCAATATAATAGCATTTAAGGCTAAAGTCTGTGCAGGTAGAGAGTAATGTTCTTAATTAACAGTGTGACCCAATGTTCTGGGAACATGATTGGGAGGCCTCTGAAACACTTAATTTACCTCTTAGCTGTAGTGCCTTAATGATGTTGCCCTCTGCCTCTGTGCCAGTAAAATGAAGGAAGTAATTTTGAGATACACCACAGAGATACTTTTAGGAACTCTGCACATCTGAAGGAACAAATAGTGAGCTTTAATGCCCTGTTCTTGAAACTTCGGATTCTAGTTTGGAGTCTTGGTGTTTTGGGACAAAAAAAAGAAAGAAATATGTGAAGGCTGTGTAATGAACACTTGATATTCTCTGGGTCAGGTAGATCTGACAGTGAGTTGTTGGCCAGGCATAAATAGCATTTTATTTTTCTTTCATCATACAACATGTTGAGCCCATAGTCATCATTTAAGGCAATTGTTTCCTGAGTAAACCATATGCTCCAAGAGTCTAGGGATGACACAGTAAGTAATAACATAGTACATTGTTTGAATTTATTCAAGCAAACATGGTTGGGAGAGGGGATAGGGAAAAGAAGGATTTTTTGGAGGAACTATTGAAAAGCCATTTTCTTGAACATAATAGATTTCTGAATAATCTCTATATAGCACCCAAAAGTAGTAGTTCTCAAAGGATATGCCATGGCAGACTTGGGATAGAGATAACTAAATCATATGGAACTCACTGTAGTAATTTTGTGCTTCCTGAGTCTCTTGAGGAGGCATTTGTAATGAGAGAGAATAGTATTGTGCTCTGAGGTGGGGAAAAATTAGAACTACTTCTTTACAATGTGTTACAATTAAGTTCTCAGAGTTGTTTTCATCGCATAATCATCTTTTCCTCCTCCAAAAGTCTATGCTATATCTCACATTAGTTTATTTTTTCCCTTTGGAGGGGGTCCCTGAATATGTCATTTCAAAAGTATAGGAAACTCTCAGGGAGGAATCACCCTCCATCAATGAATACTGGAAAGGAAAGGGAAGGGAAGTGAAGGGAATGAGCACTTAGGTAACAACACCTACTATGGCCAGGCATTTCGACCAGTGAAATTTGGGAAAGGGAATAAACATTTATATATGTAACTACAAAATGACTGACACTGTGCTAGATGCTTTTTACATTTACCTGGTTTGATTCTCACCACAGTCCTGTAAGGGAGATACTATTGTGATACTATCACCCCCATTTTGTAATTGAGGAAACTGAGGTAGACAAAGCTTAAATGACTTGTCCAGGTTCACAGAGCCAGTTGAATTTTTTTGATTCTGGGAGCTACTTAAATTCTAGGTATTATAACTATTCTAGGTTGTTACTATTATTATTAGGAGTTGGTGGGATGGGGGCCATCTGTAGTTGTCCTGATCTATATCTGTCCCTGTCTATTTCTATATCCACACCTACATCCATCTATATCGCTGCCTGTATCTCCATCTCAATGTCTTGCCACTGGTCCCAGATGTCTCTGGAGGAGAGATTGAGACTGTTGACTTTGCAGAACCCTCCCTCTCTTAAATCCAATTCACTTGCAAGTCATGACATCACCTTCCTGATGTCATAGTCCCCTTTGAGAAAGAATGAGTCTGTGAGTAGAAGATGTCCCACTTTATTTTTTTTCTTAAATTCTTCACACAGTGACTGGCATATTGTTGGTGAGTGATAAATTCTCTTGATTGAGATGAGGACAATGGATATACTTTTTTTTTTTAATTCCCCATCCAGTACATGTTACTTCCTATTGAAATATAAACTTCAAAGGAGTATTGATGTATTTGGAATTAATTTATATGATAAATGTGTCCCAAAATGATAGGATAAGATAAGATGTCTTTTGGGGTTACATAAAATAGTTACAATATCTACTAGTAGAATTGGCTTTACTTTTTGCTTTTTAATAATAACAAGATATGGAATAAAGATTTCTTAGACTGTTTTTCAACAGTGAGGTGATTCAAGCCAATTTCAAAAGACTTGTGATGGAAAGAGCAATTTGCAATCAGAGAGAGAACTCTAGGGATTGAATGTGAATCATAATGTAGTATTTTCACTTTTTGTTATTGTTGTTTGTTTGCTTGTTTTTTTGTTTTTTCCTTTTTCCTATTTCCTTTTTTCCCTCTCTTTGGATCTGATTTTTCTTGTGCAGCATGATAAAAGTGGAAATATGTTTAGAAGAATTGCACATGTTTAACCTATACTGGATTACTTGCTGTTAGGAGAGGGGGAGGAAGAAAAATTTGGAATACAAGGTTTTTTGCAATTTGTTGAAAATTATCTTTGCATGTATTTTGAAAAATAAATTTGGAATACAAGGTTTTTTGCAATTTGTTGAAAATTATCTTTGCATGTATTTTGAAAAATAAAAAGCTATTGTTATTTTAAAAAGAAATTGAGAGATTGCAATCCCTTTGTGTAAGACCACAAATCCAAAGGAGGGGTCAGAATCCAAAAGAGAATCTGACAATTATGATGATTTTAAGGATAACCAAGAGTTAATGAAATATCTGTTCCTAGTCCACACCAAGGTTAAGTGAGGTTTGTAATGATGTTGTGTTTGGATTAAAAGCATGTTATATCTGAGTTTGACTACCTGTGTTTGAAAATAATTTCAAACATGCTGACAGTCACTCATTAACAAAGGGTTTTCACTGTGCTCAAAAATCAGAGAGAGGGAGAGTCTAGAAATCAAAAGTCAAAGATTAGAGAACTTGTTGTTTTTTCCTGTCTCTTGACAGCAAAAGAGATATGACAGTATGTGATTGGTTTTGTGACAATAGCAAAAATTAAATAAGCACTTTTGACAGGGGAAAGGGCATGCTGTATTTCAAATAATGGGGGAGGAAGGATAAGAGAGGGAAAGGGAAAGAGAGAGAGTGAAGAGGGAGGGAGGGAGAATACACAAGAGAATTTCTCTCCTTTACCAGGACAAAAGGTGGCTTGATGGAGTTTTTCTTGATTATGTAATTATGATGATTATAAATTAACACCTTGTATTTAGCATTTAATGTACCTCCTGGGGTTATGCTGTGTTGAGGATGCATGATTAAAAGTATGAAAGAATATGTGATGTATGTCCATAAGGCCACCAGGGTGCTGATTTACTCGGCTTACATGTTATACCCTTATGGGACGAAAGGGATTAATTAGTATTTGATCATAAGAAGTCAGGTGATATAATTCAAATTAATTATGGAATGTGTTCTGAAGGGAAGAGTGGACCTGAAATAGTTGATTTTATAGGATCTCAGGATAACAACCACAGGCTTTTGCCTGAGTCGTTATTTTTGAAAATAATGAGAAATGTAATAAAGTTGGCTGATGGTATCGATTCATCTTTCAGCATGTACAAAAGGGGAATCTTGAGAAACAGGCTGGCCACATGGTGGTAAGAGAGAATAATAGAAAACTTCTTGTTTCACAGTAAACCTTGTAACACTGTTGTTGAGTTGTTTTACTCATGTCCAACTCTTTGTGACCCTGTTTTGGAATTTTCTTGGCAAAGATATTGGAATTGTTTGCCATTTTCTTCTCCAGTTCATTTTACAGTTGAATAAACTGAGGCAAACTGGGTTAATGATTTGCCCAGGATCACACAGCTGGTAAGTGTCTGGGGCTGAATTTGAATTCAGGTTTTCCTGCCTCCAGGCCTGGTACTCTTTGTTCTATCCACTGCACTACCTAGCTGCCCTATCCTGTAAAGTAAGTTATAATAATAATAATAATAATAATAATAATAATAATAATAATAATAATAATAATAATAATAATAATAATAATAATAATAATAATAATAATAATAATCTGCTTCAGGTTTGCAAAGTACTTTACATATATAGTCTAGTTTGATCCTTTGAAGTAGGTGCTATTACCTTCATTTACAGGTGGAGGACATTGAGACTGAGAGCAGTTAAATAGTGCGAACATTGAATGTCTTCTAAAGAAGGATTTGAGTTCAGATCAGACTTTCTGAGTTGTACAATAGTCTCTCCCTGCCATATAGCTATCAGAGGCAGTTAGGTAGCAGAGGAGAGAACACTGGGCTAGAAATCAGGAAGATTCATCTTAATGAATTCAAATCTGTAAATTCAGTCAACTAAATAAATCAAATCAAGTCAATTAATATCTAAGTTGGTTATTTTTTCCTTGACTACAAATCTGGTATATTTCTATCATATTATGCTGCCTTATCTGACTTTGCCAAAGGGTTTGCCACCAGAAGTTAGTTGATTATTTCTGCTTTGTTGAATCATTTTGTCTTTGTATCCCCAAATGCTTTATATGTTGTAGATGTACAATCAGTCATTTGTCGAGTTAAATCGTCAGTTGGCTAGCTATCAGAAAATGAATGTTTCTAACCATAACAATTTATAGACCTTTTCTAATAAATAAGACTATGGGCATTCTGTATGTATTGGTGGAGGGTTTGACAATCACTGATCCTTGCAGTTTTTTAGTGAATGTTCCAGAGCACTTAGGATCTTGTTTCATATATCTCCCTTTTCATTACTGGCACCAAGACAAAGGTTCTCAGCTTTTAGGAACACACAGTCATGCTACTGTAAGCATGCAAGCATGATTTTTGCTAGCAGTTACTGGGAACAGGAATGAAGTTTTTAGGCACTGATATTATCAGATAGAAGGATATCTTAATAAATTTGCTTCCTTTTTTAAATTTTATTTTTTAATTGTAGTAAGTTTATATTTTTAATACACATTGCTTTATGAATCATGTTGAGAGAAAAATCAGAGCAAAAGGGAAAAACCATGGGAGAAATTAAAAAAAAAAAAAAAAAAAAAGGAGTGAACATAGCATCCATTGATTTACATTCAGTTTCCTTAATTCTTTTTCTGGATGCGGATGACATTTTCTGTCCAAAGTCTACTTTAGATCACCAAACCACTGAGGAAAACCAAATCTTTCACAGTTGATCATTGCACATTCTTGCTATTATTGTGTGCAATGTATTCCTGGTTCTGCTTGTTTCTCTCAGGATCATTCATGTAAATCTTTCCAAGCCATTCTATAACCAGCTTGTTCATCATTTTTTATAGAACAATAATATTTTGTTATCTTCATGTACCACAGCTTGTTCAGCCAATGGATGGTCATCCACTCATCTTCCAGTTCTTTGCTACCACAAAATGAGCTTCTACAAACATTTTTGCACATGTGGGTCCTTTTCCCTCCTTTATGATTTCCTTGGGAAATAGTGCTGCTGGGTCAAAAAGGGTATGCGCAAGTCAATTTATTTTTTTAAAGGAATATCAGAAGCACACAGCCCTAGCTAGTTGACTCTTGATGTGCTTAGTACTTATAGATTCATAATCAGATTTCTACTAGGAGTGACAGATGATGCTAGGACATGAGTGAAATTTGATACACAAAAAAAGATAATTAAAGATGATTTTAGAACTTTTAGCAACTTATTTGCTTCAATGGTATTCCCCAGGTGAAGCCTTCATCCAGAGAATGTTGGTTTTTCACCATAGTTCTTTTCAGAACTATATTGGGGGGTGGGGTTAGAAAGACTTTGAAGAAGGAAGGTAAGGAGTTGATTTAAAGAATATATGGCTAGATAGGGATGGGAAATGTTTAATACATTTTGCCATGATTTCATTTCATGATTTTTGCAATCAGATTTGTGCAACTAAATCACTATGAGCTCTTCAGAAAATTGAAGGGCCAACTTTATTTTAGGCAGGGTAGGTGTGAATATGTTATTGTTATTGGCAATAAAGGGCAGCTATGTGATGTAGTAGATAGAGCACTGAGCCTGGCATGAGGAAGACTCATCTCAGGCCTCAGATCCTTATTAGCTGGGTGAGTCATTGAATCCTCCCTCTTTGCCTCAGTTTCCTGCAGAATGAGTTGAAAAAGGAAATGGCAAACTACTCCATTATTCTTGCCAAGAAAACCACAAATAAGATCACAAAGAATTGGACACAACTGAAAAATGACATAACAAAATTAATAATCATGGTAAAAACAACTGAAACCTTATTTAAATTTAATTCTGAAAACAGACTTTAAAATCAATTCTACAGATACTGTCATCTTCATTTTATAAGGGAGAAAATTGAGACTCAGAGAAATGAAGAGAAATAAAGTTACTCTAGGGTTACACAGCATGTAAAGCATCTGAGGTGGAATTTGAACTTAGCTGCCAGTGTTCTGTCCACTATGTCTTGATATATCCTACCTGTTCTTCCACAGAAGAAAACCTAGAGCTCCCTCAGACTATTTTAAGCCTAATTTCACAGCTCAAGTTAAGCTTGCTACTCTCAATAAGTGATATTTTATTACCTATAACAGTATTATATTTATATAGCACTGTATCCTTTTCTTAGCCCTGGAATGTTTTCCACTTTTTTTTTTTTTTTTTTTTTTTTGCTAGAGGGTTTCTTCAGTGCAGAAGACAAACATTTTAAATGAAAAGATATTTTAAAAGAATGTAAGTAGACTTGCCATAAGAAAACAACAACAACAAAAAAATCAAATCTCAATTTAAGCATTAACATGAGGAAAATCGATTGGGAAGAAATTTTTTTTTTTTTAAATGTTCTTATTGTTTATTGTTGCTAGGACTCATAGCAGATTCAGAGGGCTTTTACCCTCCAAATTTGCGATTGCTTATTTTCTTTCCCCTGTCATCCCCATCTGTGGCTTTCCTTTTATCCTTCTTTTACAGTTGTCCCCTTCCCCCTGTGCCCCTTCTTTTCTAAATGTAGAGATTTTTTATTTTTTATTTTTTTTAATCCTCTTGTTCATTTGCTATGTTTGGCATGTATGAAAGCTTTATACAGACAACTTTTAGTCCCCGGATGCTTTTGAAGAAACAGTTTCATTCTAAATCTAGTAAGAAAATATATAAGCCTGCATAGAGATTTGGCAAATATCCTTATTGGGTCTTTCTCAATCGGGCACACCATTTCTGAAAGAATCTTCAACTCAGTCGCTGCCAAGATGCTTGTACATGCTGTGGTAAAGCTTTAGGGCAGACTCCTTTTTAAAGGTTGGATGTTTTTACACAGGGGTTTCCTCCTGTTTCCCTCCAGAATGATTGTTAGCTTGTATTATACATGAGTAATCCTGTAATAAAACTTGTCACATTATTAATTAAAAACAACACATGGAGGGTCCTGGGGGAATAGGTTATAGGAAAAAGTATTCACTGTAATTTTGAATAGGAATTCTTTTAAGGTGATCTGTTTCATTCTTTTTATTACTCTGACCAGTGGTGAAATTGGTGACAGAACAGAGAAGGACAAAATCCTATTATCTCTTGGACCTATTAGGGAAGAAATCATCTACTACGCTAATATATAGGCAGTGAATACGTAATACATTCCCTCACTTAAGTGACAATGATTCTATTTTTTTTCCCAAAAATTTTCTCTCAAGATTTAATATAAGAAAAATGTAGCCAAAGGAAAACAATTCAGAAGTGAACAGTTTGCTTTCATAAATAGTAAGTTTAAAAATTTAGTAAGTTTAGGCTCAGAGACAATGGAGTCATTTTTTGCAATGGAAAAATAACACTCAACACAACTTGAAAAAATTAGAAAAACCTGAATATGGCTCAAGCACATCATATAAGCATAGTTTTCTCTTACTAATTCAAAGTAAAATTTCAATTCCTACTTAGTATTTATTAGGAAAATAATCATCTTTTTCACTTAATACTTCTTGTAATATTTAGAAAAAACTATGTTTGATCAATGGTGAAACACTCACTTTTCTCAGCAATAAGTGGTGCAAGACAATAGAAGACTGATTATATTATATATTATATTATTATTATATTACTATTATAGATTATATATTATATTATTATAGAAGATTCTGATTATTAAATTGAACTTAGTTAACTCTGTTATCAGGATAAATAAAACTTCACCAATTTTTTTATTATATTGTACCTCTTCCTTTGGACTGGTTATCTTGTTTAGAAAATAGTATTTTTTTAGAATTTCTTAGCAAAAAGCAAAATGATCAGAACCAGGAGATCATTATACAATTATTTATTGTTATACAACAATTTATTGTTGAATTATACAATTCAACAACAACAACAATGATCAGTTCTGGTGGACTCGGCTCTCTTCAACAATGAGATGATTCAAACCAGTTCCAACTGTTCAGTAATGAACAGAATCAGCTACACCCAGAGAGAGACTATGGGAAACGAATGTGGACCACAACATAGCATTTCCACTTTTTCTATAATTGTTTGCTTGCATTTTTGTTTTCCTTCTCAGGATTTTTTGGTTTTGTTTTTTTTTTTTTACCTTCTTTTTAGATCTGATCTTTCTTGAGCAGCAAGATAACTATAACTATACATATATTGTATTTAACATATACTTTAACATATTTAACATGTATTGGTCTACCTGCCATTTAGGGAAGGGGTGAGGGGAAGGATGGGAAAAGTTGGAAAAAAAGGTTTTGCAAGCATCAGTGTTGAAAAATAACCCATGCATATGTTTTGTATATAAAAAGCTATAATAAAGGAAAAAAAAGAATTTCTTAAAGTCAGATGGAAGAAACTGTTTTTCTTTATTAGTTTATTAGTTCAACTAATTCTGACTGCTTTTAGTGTGTAACTTGGAGAAGTGGCTATTACATCTTAGTTTTTTGGGGGTTGGGGAGATGTTGCCTGTCATCTTTCTGATGTTTATTCTAGGGAAGATATCCAAGAATGTATTGTAAGATTTTTTCAAGCTTTTTGTGGAAGATACGACCTAAATATGAGTTACTAATTAATTTAAAACATCAGTTGCACAGGAAAAAGCATATTTTCATTTCAATGGTAAAAGAAACTTGTTCAGTGAATTAAAGTTTTCTGGTAAAGATGACAGCATATTAAAGTAAATGAGGGTAATTCATCTTTTTATTTTTAGTTTGTCAAGCCTTTGAGTGCCTTTGTTATTCTTTTTCCAGGCGAAGGAGAGGACTGGATTCCATTAATTTTGTTTATTTACTAGAATCAGGTGGGAAAAAGCAAAACAAAACAAAAAAACCCCCAAACTAACCCATTAAAACTAGGTACTGTGTTGTCTCGGTAGCCTTGTTAAATCTGTGACTCGGTTTGTCTTAATGGAGAATAAAATAGATTGTTTTCTAGAACCAGGTATTGTGCAGAATAAACTTGTTTGAAGGATAAAACAAAGTAGTCTGTACTTGGTTACATGTGAAGGCTGGCCTGCAGCTTTTGATTTTAAAGTGGGAGTTGATGTCACTCAATCAAAATGAACAAACCACAAAAGACAAAGCAACAGTGTACTCAAATAAATGCTTGTAAAATGCAATTTCTTGAACTGAAATGAATTGCCTGCGTCGTTCAGGGGGGATATGGAGAGATCTTAGCCTTTTTTCCTTAGAGTAGAACTTCTGCAATCAGTAATTACTGATAACCTCTTGAAGCTGGTTTGTCTTGTTTATTCACTGTTTGGTCTGGCTAGTGTATTTTTCTTGTGCTCTGATAGCTGTCATAAATTATTCTCAATGTACATTTCCTTGTTCTACACACACAACTATTCAAAAAACGTTTGTAGATCAATCCAAGTAAAATTCAAAGAGGACAAAATAGTGGATGTGTTAACTTGGGCAGTGTTCTTGTTAGTACTTTTGTTGTGGAGAATTAGTGTTTGCTAATGAACAAAGGTCTTCCTTGCATTTTGTTAGGGAGATGGTAACCTATTTTAGGATGTGATCTAAAATTTAAAAATTCAGATACATTATGACTTAATAACAGTCAGTAGCTATATAAAAGTTGTTACTATTACCACCATTGTCATCATTATTATTACCTTGGTCAGCTGACCTCCATCAACAAAACCAATAAAAACTCTTTGGCTATGTTCATCTCCCCAAATTTTTATGCGTTCAGCCTCTGATAATTATGTCACATAAAATATGATTCTGTATTTTGATGAAAAGACTCATATTCCACAAGTTGTTGTTCAGTTGTTTGTCATGACTCAATTTGGGGTTTTCTTTGTATCTTTAGCACCTAACAGTACCTAGCATGTAACAGGTGTTTTATACGTGCTTTCTGATTGGTTAAAAAAAATGGCCTAGGTTCAGGACCAGGTTCTTGGCAGCTTCCATATGAGACCTACTCCAAATTTGCATCCATTTATTTTTTTCTCTAGTTTTAAAGTAGGGTTAATCTGGGTTAATTCCATGTTAAACTAATATTAAACTTTCATTCAAAAATTTACTTGAATCAGGCAATCTTTCAAAGGAAAAAAACCTGTCATTTATAAGTAGAGAAAACGTTATTATAACTCTGCTTAATTATCAGGATTGATCCTTTTCTAAATAGTATGTCAGTCAGTTGGGCACTACTATACTCTTGGTGCCAACAATTGAACCTCCTACTGTCATCAAGTGTGAGAATCATCAATTAGGTTGTTTGCTTTCCAAATGAGTTCTTCATTAAATAGCCACTTTTTTTTTTTTTTTTTTAATTCAGTATAAGGCAATGATAAATCCCAGCTTAAAATGTTATCCTGTCTCTTCTCCAGATGCATTTGTGCATCTCTTACTTCATAGTATCCATTTCTTTTTAGGATATGGTTAATTTCATCATCCAGATGTAAAGGTTCTTCATAGAAAATCTTCCTAGTTTGGGAGTTTTCCTTGTTATTACATCCATCCAGTAAAGTTCAATTCTGAATATTTAACTGGTTTGGGATCATCCTTGTACTTTTGCATCCAAGATCTTAAGTTGTCAGAAATATTCCTGCCTGATTGACTGTATGCACACCCAGATTCTAATCTGGGAGACTTTTTTTCATTTTTTCAGATTCTGTATAGAATCATTCATATGCAAAGCTTCCACTATTTCTATTTTGTGATGAGCAGCAGACTTTCTGGAGAACTCATATTTTACAGTTTCTGGAGAAGGTCAGCCTAGCCTACTAATTTATTATTATTTTTTGGGTTCTTGTCATTTTAACCAGTTCCAAATTCATGTAACTTATCATCTAACAAGCCTATATTTCCTTTTCTTTTGCCCAAAATAATAGTAAGAATGACTGTCAAATGCTTCGCTGAAATGTTTTAAAACTATATTCTTAGCTCCCTTATTTTACAGTTTAATAACGCTTTCAAAAAGTAAGATGAGATTAATTTAGAATTATTTGTTCTTATAAAGCCATTCTGATTATTTATGCTTCTTGTTTGTTTTCTAAATATTGACTTAAATAAATATTTAATGTTTCCAAATCTTGCCAAGAAAAAGTCAAGCACATTAGTCTATATTTTGCCTTCTTTTTTCCTTTCCCTTCTTTTCTTTACTTTTTTTCGTTTTTATCTTTCTTCTTCTTTGCATCATCTTCTTTTGTCTTTTTTCTTTTTTTGTCATCTCTTCTTTCTCCTCTTCCTAATTCTTTTCTTCCTCCCCTTCTTCCTCCTTTTTCTCTTCATCCTACTCTTTATCCTCCTCCTTTTTTAGCTTCTCTTTTTGAAAACAGGGATTTTTCTTTTTCGCGTAATCAAACTTTTATTCCATTTTCTAGGATTTTTTCAGACTTCACCAGTAGTGAGTGTCTCAATAATCACATCTACAAGCTTTTGCATTCATTACCAGTTTCTTTGGATGTGATGATGTGGATTTATTAAGGGTTTCTTAGGTGTGCTTTCTTATGAACTTTAATTTAATTTTATTTAATTTAATAGAATTAATTTTCTCCCAATTACATTTAAAACAAATTTTTGAAAGTTTTGAAACATGAAGCATGAAGTATCACCTGCCACAATAATTATCCAAAACCATAACTCCTTAAGTAAAATAAATATTAATTCAGTTGACTATTTTAATTAAATGTTGAATAAAAATTAAAAAAACAAACAAACTTCTTAAATGCAGTGCAATTGAACAAACATTTAATTTCACCTGAGGGCATTTGGTGTACCCACTGGAGGTCAAGAAACCTAGAGAAAGGAATGATCCTAACTCCAATGCCATATGCCAGGAACAGAAGTTTTTCTTTAATAATAATAATAATAGTGCTAGAGTGTTTTTAATTCCTGTTGATTATATCTCACCCATCACCTACACTATTCTTAAGAATGTCTGAGTACAATAATCATTTCTATACTGGGCCACCACATCATATAGGTATGTCACTAGACCACAGATGGGTGCTTTTACGGACATAAAATGTCTTAGGGACACCATTGGTTTGTTTTTGGCAAGCTGAGCTGTATGAACGGCCAGTTATTGAACAGAATGTGAAATCGATCCACTAAATTTCTGTCAGGGGCAAGGGAGGAGTCATGCATTTTCAATTCCTTTGAAGTCTCTGTTATTTCTCCCTATGGAGATCAAGGAATGGCTTGGACATGTATTGCAATTAAAAAAAAAAAAATCAGCACAGTTTAGGATTCAATTTTTGACTTTTAGAAATTTTTTCACATCAAATCTAATTAAATTTTTTGTGTCTGGATATGTGTATTTTTGTCTTCTTATCCTCGTACATGTCCTTGCATAAACTTGTTGACATTGACCCCCAAATTTTCAGTGTAACCAATGACTTTTCTTTGCTGCATACTTTCAGTCACTGGACCTTTTTTAGGTATTCTGGGATAACCTGTATAGTCTTTTGCATCATCATTTATTCAGATTGTAAAACAGTCCACTGGTTTCTTTTCCAGAAATAGAGACATTATATTTTTTCTGCATATAAATCCCAACAATCAAGTTGTCATTAAGAAGTCAGAGTACTGTGGCTTGATTAGTCTTATGGAAGATCAGTTGTTACTGATGTTCAATTGCTTAGAATTTGCTCTTATATTAAGTAGCAATAATGCAATGGTAGCCTTGTTGTTTTGTTAATGTTGTGGATTTTTATTTAACTGCTGAAATCAGGTTTGCAGATTGAATTATTTTGAAACCAAGCAAGTGGAAACAGCTAAGCCTGTTGAATGTTGTAAGTTCCATCTGTCTTATTCCATCTGCTGCCCTTTTGAAAAAGAATTTTTTCCCCCTTCTGACAATAGAGTAAACTCTTTTTTTTAAACACTGCTTTTTGTATATGTAGCTCATAGACTTTCTATGTTATATCAGGCTTTTAATATATTTATTTGTTTGACAGGCATATCCGTGGTAGATCTGAAGTTATATTTTGATTGGGGGATTGATTTCTGTTTTGATATAAATAAACATTTTCAATTTGCATAATAATGTACAGAGAGAACCTCTGTTATTTATGCAAGATGAAGGAGGTATAGATAAATAACAATTTGTCTGAAAAAGAGCTTAGGGATTTAAGTGTGATAGAAGCTCAAAATTAGTAGTGTGGAGTGGCGCCCGAGAAAGTACATTACTAAATTATTTAGATTACATGCAATAAAATAAGGACAGTATCCCAGAATAAGAGTGGAATATTCTTACTATGTTTTGTCCCAGTTGGATGACATCTGGATATTATTTTCATTTCTGGGAAACACATTTTAGAGAGGGCAATGATAATACAGAGTATGTCCAGAGTGGGGCAGACAGAGGAGTAAATTGCTTTGAGCTCATAGATTTTGAGGATCAGCTGAAAGAACCAATGATGATTGACTTTGAGGAGAGATGTAGCTAGGGTAGGGTTGGTTGCCTTCAAGTATCTGAAGGGTTACCAGATAGAAGGAGGAATTTTGAGTTGCATTAATTTGTCTCTGAGACTCCATTTAGGAGCATCAAATGGAAAAGCTGCAGAGATTTAGAGCTAATCAAGGTGGAATGAGCTACCATAGAAAGCAGGATCCATCTCACCTGAAATCTTCAAGGAAACTCTTATTAGATAGGCCTCTAGGGGCTATCTTTTTCAGGTATGGATTGGTTTTTGGTACTCTAAAATTCTGTAGTTCTATGGATTATACTAGATAAGATCCTTTAGAGAAAGCTTGTAATGCTACCAGTCATGATGAAAATGGTAACAATAAGTCTTTCAGGACTTAAGTTTGTGAATATGGTAAGACTTCAAAGAAAGGTAACTTTTTGGATGACTTTTCAAGAATTCCAAGAAGAGCAGAAATTTTTAATTCTTTCCTCTCTCCCTTTTTCTCCCTCCCTTCTCTTCTTCCCTGAGATTTTGGATTTAGTGGCCTTTAAGATCCCATCTTAGGGCAGCTAGATGACAGTGGATAGAGCATCAGCCCTGAATTTAGGAAGATAGTTGTGTGACCCTGGGCAAGTTCCTTAACCCCCCAGTTGCCTCAGCAAAAAAAAAAAAAAAAAAAAAATCCCTTTCAAATCAAAATCTATGACCCAATGAAATAATTTTTCAGGGGATGGAGGGGACCTTGGTATAGGAATGATCTCATATATTTGTCAGATCAAAATTTTATAAGTATGGAAGCTTTGCCTTTATCCAAATTGTTGCTAAAAAAAAATGTTTAAACAACATAGTATCACATCAATCATAGAACCTTGATGTGTTTTTCTGGATTTCTCTAACAAGCCAACTCTGGGTCTTGTTATCCAGTCAGTTTCAAAACAGTCTAATCATATTGTCATTGATCCAACATCACGTCTTTTCCGATGATAAGCTTTATCAAACATCTTGCTAAACCTAGGACGACCTTTTTTACAAAATTTACAGCATTTTCCTGGTTTATGTATTTACTTTTTCCATCAAAAAGGGAAATCCTTCTCTGATATGAACTGTTCTTGGTCAAGCCACAGTTATCACTATATTTCTAAATAGTAACCATATATTTTATATTTTGTAGGATTTTTCAAGAAATTGAAGTAAAAGTAACTGATCTATAGTTTGCCTTTCTCTTACCATTTGCTAAAATCCTCACATTTTACCTTCTCTATTCCTGAGTTTCCCTTTCTATTTTTTTCACCATTTTTCTGATAATACTGATAGTGCTTCTGTGACATTACCTTCCACGTCTCAAGCATATGGTTTCTCCTTAGTAATCCCTTTTGTTTCTTTGATTTCCAGTTCACAAGTCATTCTTCTTGTCTGAGAAAACAAAATGAGCAGACATTTGCGCTTTTCCAATATATGTTGGCAAACCCCAAACAAAACCCTCTTTAGTTTTCTTAGACTAACCTACACTCAGTAAATCTCAGCTCTGAGTTTAGTTTGCTTGTAAGAATGAATTGTGAGTAGATAGTGGGAATGAACCTGGATTAAAGATTGATGTGATATACGGCAAAATTGTGTTTGGTGTGTGTGTGTTTGTATTTGGGGAAGGGGGTTGATTTTAGGGTTAAGGGTTAATTCAAATAAGAAAATTACTAAAGTTGATTCTGAAGGAAGAAAAAGTATAGTCAGTGACACTTCATGGTGGGGAGGGGAAGAGGAGGAATAGAATTTTCAGAATAAAATCAAGGCCAAACTCAGTGGACTTTGATTTGTAGGTCCCATTTCTTTTTTTCTTTTCTCTTTTCTTTTCTTTTCTTTTTTTTATATCAGGGTATTTGACCAAGTTCTATTGCCCCTTTACTATTTTTGTCTGGCATTCAGAAATCACTGAATGGTCTCAGGAATCATATCCGTTTGTTGGAATTCCTTTTGTCTAGTCTTGTTGATTATATTGACTATTTAAGAAAAAACCTATTTCAATATTTCCTATTGTGAAGGTTTTTTTTTTAAGCAGAAAAAAAAGAAACAATAAGCTCTGAGTCATCTGCTTTTTTCACTGCTTACTGGCACTATCACCATTATTATTATTATTGTTATCATTATTATTACTGCTCTATTCTTCCTCAGTCATAACTCCCCAAGAGTTGTTTTTGTCAGCAACGTTGATAGTGAGCCATAACTCATTCAAAAGATTTACTGTTAGTGACACGGTTCCTATAAGACTGTGCCAATCTTCTGTATTCATTCTTAGTTACTTACTCTTGTTTCCATTCTCTCTGCTTGTCATAAATAAAGGCCTGCGCATTGTTGGCTTTGGACACTTCCTCATTTTTTTCCTCAGCAGAATTCTTTCTGTTAACATCATCTGAATTTCATTTTTAATTGTTTCTCATTCCTCTTGAGCTGTCCTCCCTCTCTACAATCTCAGACAAGAAAATCCAGTCCTTCTATTTCTTAAACTCTGCTTTGCCCAAATTGTGTTCTGTTTCAGATCATGGCCAGAATTCTTTTCTTTCCTCTTGGCAAATTTAAGATGGAGTGTTGGTTAGCTCACCGATGTTCCTTTCATTCTAGATCAACATCCAGGTCTTCTTTGGTAACTGGGATTAGTTCTAGAATAGCTCACCTGGATTTCTCATTTTATAGATAAAGACATTAAAGGACAAAGAAGATAAATAACTTAATCAGAGCCACATAACTAATTAATCTGTGGCAGAATTTGAACCCAGATCTTCCTGATTCTACATCCAGTACCCACTGCTAAGAAGGTGCCCCATTTTACAGGTGAGATAATTACGGAAAACAGGTTTTGTTACTTGCCCAGAGTCACATAACTCATAAGTATTTGAGGCTGGATTTTAATTCGTATCTTCTTGATTCTGGGTCCAGTGCTTTATTATTGTGCCACACATTGTATATAAGTGAACTTATATACAGTGCCATTTTAATTCTTTCTTTCCCTATCATCAGCCCTCAAGTAATCTTCTTCCCAAACTTAATGATCTAAGCTACTCATCTAGGTTGTTTGGTGCTCTTATTTTTTTAGACTTATTTGAGTGATGATGGCTATTGCAAAAGAAAAGATACTTGTATGGATTATAAATTTATAGTTTCAGATGTTGTTATTCTCTTATTTATAAAGCTTTCTTCTGGCTCTGGCACTAATATGAATCCTTTTAGGGGCATTAAAAGATGGCTGTGACAACTGTAGTCACAGCAGATAAATTTAGCTCTTGTATTTTATCTACATAATCTGATTGTAATTTATATGTCTTCCGTCTAGATAAAGTAAAGCCATTTCTCATTACCAAAGTTTTCTTTTTGCCAACATGATGTGAGTGGGATATTGACTTTAACTGAAGGCTGGTGATTAATCATAGCCCTTTGCAGGGAAATCATTTATTGCTTTGGGTAGCTCAGTGAGTGCTTGGATAGTTGTTGGTTTGAGTCAGTCAAGATAAACTCAGGTGGGTTAGTGCTACCTGGATTCCAATTGTGAAGGATTTATTAGCCAGATTTTCTTTCTGAATCATTTTATATTCTCCTTAGTTTAATTTACAAATAGAAGAATTATGAGTCTCTCTCAATAGAAGAATTTATCAATTGTTACTCTCTAGCCAAGAGCATCAGGAGCTAAAGATGGAGCCGTGGCCCCAGAAATGTTCATTCTATATTATGTGCAAGAGTTCAGTAACTCTCTTCTGGATCCTAATATATTAAAAAATAAAATAGCTGATTTTATATCTGTTTCTGCACAGTATTTTTTTTTTTTTTTTAAGAAATCATATGGGTCATGGGAAACTATGTGTGGATTTAAACTGAGGCCTGTTTCTTCTCATCACTCAGTATAGCAGGAAAAAATTTGCATTTGTCTAATACATTAATGGTTACAAATCACTTTGGTCATGACAACCCACTGAAGGGAGTATTATTATTATTATTATTTTTATTTTTACTACTACCATTTTTCAGATGAAGAAACTGAGACACTGTATGATTATATGACTTTTTTATTTAAGAGCTAGTATCAGAGTTTAGACTTGGGATTAGATTTGGGGTTCCCTTTCTCTAAGACAGGCTTATTTTTTGCTTATACCATAATACTTCATCATATCCTTAAACAAACTAAGGAAGATATTACTCTTTGTGTGTACAGAAAATACACATTGATTTTAAAATTTTAAAAAAATTTTCATAATAGCTTTTTATTTTCAAAATACTTGTAAAAATTGTTTTCAACATTCACCCCTGCAAAACCCCAGGCTCCAAATTTTTATCCTTCCCTTTCTCTTACCCCTCCTCTAAAGACAAGAAGAAGTTCAGTATAGATTAAACATGAGTCACTTCAGTTTTAACATTGGCCCAAGTAGAAGATGATTGGAAATATAATCTTCCTTTAAAACATATGCTATTTATACCAACTTATAAAGTTATTCATAGTTTATATAATTTATGTCATTTTTCCTTCATTATTGTGGATTATTAATTGATCGTTAGCTTGCTTACATTGCTTTAAAATTAAGGTGGAATTTTATTAAGGAAGGCAGCATGGCATCCTGGGTATTCTACTAGTTGGAGTCAGGAGGAGTAACTAGGTTTCATCTCTCAGACTCTGTACCTTCTGTGTGACCACAGGGTACAATTTCCCTTGTTCTCAGGCAACTTTCTAAGATATAAGTTATAGACACATTTTAAATATGAGTTATTGGTTAAAAAAAACAATTGGGAATAGTGAATTAGATACTGGGAGAGTAGAATCAGGAAGATCTGGCTTCAAATTCTGCCAAAGATACTAATTAGCTGGATGGTCTTGGTTAAGTTATTTACCTTGGTTTAAGTTATTTTATCTGTAAAATAAGATGTTTGGACTCAGTCTCTTCCAGCTTCAAAATTTATTATCCTATGATTTTTGTTGTTCAGCTTTTTAGTTATGTCTGACTTTTCGTGACCTCATTTGGGGTTTTCTTGGCAAAGATACTGGAATGGTTTGCCATTCCTTCTCCAGTTCATTTTACAATTGAGGAAACTGAGACAAATAGGATTAAATGACTATCCAGGGTCACATTGCGGATATCAGTGGTGGGATTTGAACTCGGTTCTTCCTGAATCTAACTACTGTGATGCTTAAGCTGCATGATCTTTCATGAATACCAGTCATGGCATTTATTAATTCTCAGTTTCTTTTGGTGATTAGAGCAGTAGTGTTGCACTCATTTCCTTGGTTACAAAGAAGGGATCATACATACATATATATCTATATGGTCAGGATAATATAATTTGTTACTATGGCTGTGTTAAGAGGTAGTGCCAAGAAGAGCTATTTATTTGACATTAAATTCTGGGCACAATCTTTGACATTTGTAATAGTATTGGGAATTTGCCAAAGTTTGAGGTTGTTATGACTATATTGTCTTTTTCTAGTAAGGTAGAAGTTTTCACAGGGTACAGTTAATTATTGCTTTTAAATAGCAATTTAAATATTGCTTTTTAAATAGGGTTGGCCACACAATCAAATAAGTGTCCTTTTTTTTTTAAATCAGCTTTGTGTTTTACTAAAATTGCAACCAGCCCTCTTTCTCATTAATGTTTTAGCAGTGATAAATATCTAACACTAATTATTAGCAGTAATTTGAAGACTTCCATAACCTGTAACACAGTAAGTACTAATTAATTACTTAAGTATTTATTAAGATACTTTTATTTTTTGGGAACTTTCATTCTACTGGGAATCAGCATGGACAGATAAATATAAAATATATAAAAAGACTATTTCAGGGAGTGTGGAGTGAGATCAGAAAAAGATGGTCCTTAAGCTGAGCTTATAGGGTAGGTAGGAATTCTAAGAAGCAAAGGGGAGCTGGGAGGTCCATTGCAGGCATGGGAGATAGCTTTATGCACAGCTCCTGGGATATGTGGGATGTGTGTGCAACACATTTCATTTAAGTGTGTATGTAAGAATTAAAAAAAAAATTAAAGGCAGACAATTAATATTCTCTTTTATTTGTCAAACCAAAAAACAGTTTAGCTAAATTTAATTAAAAAACAAATCCCTGCTTTATTTTAAAAATATGTATTTTAAAATGAGACACAAAATACTATTTTTTGGAGGTGGACCACAGGGTGTGACCATATTCTGTACACATACCAATGTGTGTCAGGAACACCAAACAGAATAGTTGGGTTGCAGAGTATCCCAAGGAGGAGTAAAATTAAGTTTGGATAAATACATTACAGCCAGAGAGTGGAAGGATTGAAATGCTAAATAGAGGAGTTTTTATTTTGTTCTGAAGCTAGGATGTGGTCTCCATTCACTGAAGGGAAATGACATGACTAGGGTTGGTGCTTCAGGAATATTACTCAGGCAGCTGTGTGGGCAATGTCTTGGGAAGGAGCTAGAATAGTGCCGCCAGCTCAACTAGGGAGCTATTTGCAATAGAATTCAAGTGATGGATAATGAGGGCAATGGTAGTATTTATGTGGGCATAGAGAAGGGGACAAGTGTAAGATATTGTAGAAGTAGATTCAACAAAACTTGGCCACTAATTGGATATGAGGAGAGAAATGAGTTTGACTTCCAAGTTGAAGACATGGGTAATTCGAAAGGTGATGGGGCCCTTATGATAGTAATAGGGAAATTTAGAAGAAAAGTGGTTTGGGGAAAAGTGAGTTATCACTGAGATATCTGTAAGACAGTCAAATGTACACACACATCCATATCTGTGAATGTGTGGATATGTCTAATAATCAGTCAGACAGAGAAACCTGTTGGTTTCATAGATTTGAGTCATCTGTAAAAAGATAATTGAAATGGGTGGGAGTCTATGACAGCACCAAAAAAAAAAAAAAAAAAAAAAAGTTTATAGAGATAAGAGGGTTTAGGACACAACCAGAGCCCTAGGTCCATCCATCCATCCATAAGCAGATAAATAGCAGAGTCACAATGGAGCCTTGTCAGAAAAGCCCAAAGAGGAGAGAGGTGTTTTTTAAAATTTTAAAATTTTTTTTCTTGTTATACAGAGAAGAGAGAATTTAGGAAGAAGTGGTCAGTCAGTCAACAACCATTTATTAAAAGTAAATTATGTGCTATGTTGTTGAAACTTATCTTGTACTTCAGAAACTTACATGCTGTTGAGGAGAAACAACATATACACACATAAATCTAAAAATACATACAAAGTAAGAAGTAAATAAAAGGCAGGTTATGGGGAGCACGAAAAGTGATGGATAATGGCATCAGAAAAAAGATTTCATAAATGCTGCTATTTAAGCTGACCTTTGAGGAAAGCTAGGGATTCTAGGAGGTAGAGATGGCAAGTAACAATTGAAGAAGGATGAGCTATGAGAAAAGGAAATAGCCTTGTAGAAAATAGCTTCAATGTAGCTGGTTGTGTTGAAAGCTACATTAAAAAGCATAAACAATTAAGTGGAGCTAATGAAGATGGGGTAGCTTATTTTAGGAGTTTGATGGAGAAGAGAGGGCAAGAAATAAGACGAGATGGTAGATCAAGTGAAGGTTTTTTTTTTACTTAGGTTGGGGAGACATGAGTATATTTATAGGGAATAGACTGAGCCACAGAAAAGGGCTTTGGGAGGGATAACTGTGGGATTATCTGCTGGAGGAGACAGTATCAGAGACAGGATAGAAATTGAGTTTTTTTGGGCAAAGACGATGAGCCCTATCTTCCCTAAAGTGCAAAGGAGGAGACCCTTGCGGATGGTCTTGGGTGACTCTGAAAAAGAATGGAGAAGAATTAGGGAGCTCAGCATAGAGCCAAATCCTTTGCTCTTATTTCTGACTTTTATTCTGCTTTCCTCACCATATGTGCTTGATCCTTTTTGAAGTGGGGTCAAGTGGGACATTGTTGATTTTCATGGCTGTTATGGCTTGATTGTTTCAGTGTTACATAATTGAAGCTTTAAAGATTCACAGCCACTCGTCTCCTGTAATCGGGAGGAGAACTCAGGCTCTTTGTTCTTTTCTTCTTCGTTGTCACAGACTTCATCCTTTGAAAGGGCAGCTAGAATCATAGATGGAGAGTTTGGAAGGAACTTCAGAAGCCACCCCCCTCATTTTATAATTGAGAAAACTGAATCCCGGAAAAGATCAAATGGCATCCCCAGAGTTACACAGGGAGTAAGGGATGGAAATGGGATTTAATTCTAACATTTCCAGTCCATTGTTCTTTCCACAGCACCATACTCTCATGGCTAAGGTGGGCTAGAAGAGTTTTAGTGAGAACCAATGAGCAAATGATCTATCTGAAAGTGAGAGTTTTGTGTTCTTTTTTAATCATCAAGGTACTTAGTAAATATTAACAAATGATTATAAATAGTTTGATTCCTTTTAATATTCATTCCAGTTGAAAACCTTTGGTACTTGTGGTAGTGATGTTGTTTTTCAAGGCTTTTTATTATCAAAACATATGCATGGATAATTTTTCAGCATTGACCCTTGCATAGGCTTGTGTTTCAAATTTTCCCCTCCTTTCCCTACCCCTTCTCTTAGATGGCAGGCAACCCAACATATGTTATACATGTTAAAATGTACGTTAAATCCAATATGTGCAAACACATTTATACAATTCTCTTGTTGCACAAGAAAAATCAGATCAAAAAGGAAAGAAAATGAGTAAGAAATCAAAATGCAAGCATCCAAAATCAAAGAGTGAGAATGTTATGTTGTGATCCACATTCAGTATTGAGGTTGTTTTTGAGGAATATCCTCGAATTTGATGCTCTTATTTCCTTCTATACCTTACTTTGCCTCATTTATTCTGTACTAATGAAATAAAATTAAATATTACTGGGTGAGAAAACATAGTAATTATAACATAACTGATGATTATTTAGGGTGGGTGTGGGTAGGATGGGGTGAAGTTATACTACTATGCAAGTTGCTATGATTGATCACTGACACCTCTTTTTCTACTGTGTCACAAGAGTTGGGCAACTAATAGTGTATTCCTTTTTCTTTTCCTTTAAAAACTCCACAGAAGGTGAGGCTATACTGGTAACTTTGGAGAATGTGACTACTTTTCAGTCTTAGATGTATGATTTGGTGATCCACATGATAAAAAGAGTCCTGGGGGGTTTCTATGATTACCATGCAGTGTCAGGCTTGTCTCATGGTGAATCCATTCAGACCTTATTTGTGGTAACCAGTAGGGGTGGATGCTCTCAGAGCCCCGGATTCTCTGGGCTGTGGAAGTGGAAGGCAAACTTTAGCACAGGGTTCAGTAAGTTTAGGGATCTTTGAGTAGAAAGGGAAAGACTAGATGTCTGTCTTTTGAAGATCAATCCTTATTACCAGAAATGGGTGCCACACGGTGTTGAAATTTTTCAGACATAGCATCTCATGAAGGAAAAAATCATTTCCTCAAATCCAAACAATCAACAAAACCATGATCCCGAATTGCGGTGTTTGCAGATTTCTTAGGTGTAAATGCTCCCTCTGAAATTTTAAAGACTCAGACCTCTGGTTTGAGCTATCTCCAACAAACCCCAGGGGTTATTTACACCCTCCTTAGTGAGAGAAAAGGAAGACTTTTGATCCACAAAAAGACTAATAGTTAAAATGATAATGTTAGCTTGCTAAATGTCAGCTTTTCTGGTACTTACTTGAAGGCTTACAACAGCACCTTGGGAGTTAAGTTCCACAGGTAGTGTCGGCCTTTTACAGATGAAGAAATCTCCTTAGAGCGATTAGGTGATTTGTCTGCCATGACGGTAGTTGTTACATAACTAGTAAGTGTTAGATTTATAGGTTGAATCCAAATCTATTCCAAATCTCAAATCTAGTTTTGCATGAAAAGGGAACTAGGGAAATATCCTCATTCAGCTCCTTGGCTTTTCACTGAGATCACCCCCCCCCCCCATTCCTCTTCTCCACTGCCTTTCCTACTGTTTAGAAAAGTTAGTATATAGAGTATTTCAACAGAGTTGTTTATGTTCTAACACATCTTTTTAGTGTCGTTGCTTTAAATATTTTATGTGCTCTTGTTTGGGCTAGATGACACAATATGGTTTGATAGTCTTGCCAGACATTTTATATTTTCTCCTCTAAGAGAAAGATTTTTGAAGGAATCAATTGCCCAATTTTCAATTGGCCCAGTTACCACTTTACATTTACTATTTTGCATAATGAAGAAGTTAGTTACACAAGCTCACTTTTTGCAGCAATATTTTTTTGGGGGGCACGATGTGTTTTGTAAAAAGTGCTTCTAATTAAAAAAAAGCTCAAGAGAGACTGGTTGTTTTCAATGTCTATTATAAATGAAAGTTTTTCAAAGAGTCTGGTTATTAGAGAGCTAAACCATGCTAAAAGCAGATATCAGTCCTGATTTGACATCTCCATACTCCTTAGTAGATTTACCAGGAGAGTTGTGAATGGTTTTCCTACTTAATAATGTAAATTGGGACCCCTGCTAACTCCATTGGGGAATCTCCAACTTTAGCCTAGTTGACTTAAAGGGATAACAGTTAACACTGGCCTGTAGTGCCTTCTTCTGGTACCCTGCAGAGCCTGCTGCTTGAGCTGGAGCCACTCCTAAGTGCCTTTTTTCTCTACTGCATTTCAGAACTTTAGGAAGTGATGGCCCTATTGAAGTTCTTTTTTTGTCATGCAAATACCCAGTTATCTAGTTGTGTTGGCCCCTGATCATCTGTTCCCTTAGGGGGAAGAGCTGCACTAGACAAAAACCATTGTTCTTGGTTTCTTTGCCCAGCTGCTACTGCTTTAGGGACAGAGGAAATATACATTTTTAAATTGCCTGCTGAATGCCCTGTGCTGGCTTGGGAGAAGGGAGAGGGTCTAAAAAGCTGAAATAAAGTCTCTGCCATAAACAGGTATCTATCTATAATGTACAATTTTTGCATGTGCATAAGAAAATTCCCTAGTTAGAACTTGGCTGGCAGTATTTACCCATTGAAAGTGTTGATGATTAGTTGTATCGGAAATAAGTTATTTCCATTGTAATGGTACAAATTACTATTTATAACATTATTTCTATGTGAAAATACAATCCAAATTTACTGCAAATTAGTGTGTGGGATGTAATCTGTGTATTAGTAACTGTAACTGACTTAAAAAAAATAAACCATGTGTTTATGATTGGTTTATTTGGGTTGAAGTCTTGCATATATACAAGATTACTCACCATTTATCATTAATCCTTTAGGTTGCCTCATCATATTGAGGATCCTTTCTATGATAATGTATAATCTTATCTCCTTCCTTCTCCCTCCCTCCCTCCCTCCCTCCCTCCCTCCTTCCCTCCCTCCCTTTCTTCCTCCCTCCCTCCTTCCCTTTCTTCCTCCCTCCCCTCCCTCCCTCCCTCCCTCCCCTCCCTTCCTTCCTTCCTTCCTTCCTTCCTTCCTCCCTTCCTTCCTTCCTTCCTTCCTTCCTTCCTTCCTTCCTTCCTTCCTTCCTTCCTTCCTTCCTTCCTTCCTTCCTTCCTTCCTTTCCTTCCTTCTTCCTTCCTTTCCTTCCTTCTTCCTTCCTTTCCTTCCTTTCCTTCCTTCTTCCTTCCTTTCCTTCCTTTCCTTCCTTTCCTTCCTTTCCTTCCTTTCCTTCCTTTCCTTCCTTTCCTTCCTTTCCTTCCTTTCCTTCCTTTCCCTTCCTTTCCTTCCTTTCCTTCCTTTCCTTCCTTTCCTTCCTTCCTTCCTTCCTTCCTTTCCTTCCTTTCCTTCCTTTCCTTCCTTCCTTCCTTCCTTCCTTCCTTCCTTCCTTCCTTCCTTCCTTCCTTCCTTCCTTCCTTCCTCCTTCCTTCCTCACCTTCCTCCTCCTTCTACCAATTCCAATTAATATTTAGAAAATAACTCTTTTTTGGAGGGATGGGGTAGAGAGGTGGCTGAATCAAGAGTAGAGACATCAAATTATGGAATAATAAGTTTGTAAATAACATTAGATGAATAATCTAGCCTTGTTATGTGATAGATTTAGGAGGCCAAGGCAAAGTAAGGAGAAAATGACTTGATTGAGACCCAATTTTTTAGTGGAATTTTGATCATGCTTTTTCTCCTGTGCATTTAAACTTTTTGCTCTTCTTCTGAATGATATCTATCTCTATACTGTGATTGTAACCAAGAAATTGTAACCATCTCCTAAAAAGAAAGTCATTCACTGTCCTAAGAGGATTCATAATAGTAGCATGATTTCTAGTTTTCTTTTTCTATTGCTGGTTGCTTACAAAGGTGGCTCTATCTGTGGAGAAGATTTCAAAAGACCACTAACCTGACTGGATATGACACCTGAAAAGGCACATTTCCATATTTATTCTCAATACACACAGAATTTGAGCCATTCCACAGCTTGAAGGGTTGTCTTTTGCAATACAAAAAGCAGTAAAAGTGGTGAAGAGCTTATGGGAATCATGACTACTCTTAGTGGTCTTAACCTAGCTTTATAAGGAAAACAAACTTTTAGCTAGCCTGAATGATGCCCCCCCCCCTTACCTCCAATTAGCCTGAATTCCCCCTTGAAGGTCTCTATGAATAAAATATTTTGTTCTCATTTTGTATGAATTTCTTGCCCTGCATAAACAGTTGAATAACTATCCAGAATTTACAAAATTTACAAAATAGTTTTATTTTGTTAAACTCCCAGATCTTATTTACTGTGGTTTTAGCATTAAAATGAATAGCTACACAAATAGGTATAGTCGCAGTTATCTTATTTAAAATAATTCTCACTGTAAATGTATTTTTCATCCACTCTCTTTTGATCTCATTTTATTAATAGGGTGAAGATTTGGGGGGATTTGCCCAGGCTCTATTTATAGCTGAGTTCTTGAACTGTCTTGTGCAGTGATTCCAGATGAGTTCTATTTGTGTAATAAAGCAGACAGAATTTATAGTACACTCAGAATGAATTACTGTCATGTAGAAAAACTCCATATTCTTTTACATACAGTGACCCCTCTATACAATGGTTATTGAGATATTTTATGAAAGGTTACAGCATATCCTTTTTTGTTGTTGTGTGTAAGTATCATAGAGGAAGAATCCTTAAAGACTTCTGTCATTCCATGCTCTCCTCAGTTGAACATTGGCAGGAGTTAAAGCAGAGAGCTATCCTGGGTTGTTTGTTAGCTACGGATAATGACTTAAGTATTTGGTCTTTTCATCGTTCTGGAAGGAAGAGTTTGCTTATTTCTCAATTTTTGTTTCTGTTGTGGATACTTTCTTAAAATGCTTGAGCTACTATTTAGCACTTGTGAATTCTTTACAGTTTTTCTATTTAGCCATTATTCCTAATTTCTTAATTCCTAATTATACGAACTATTTTTGCTTGATCTGTGGTAGACATTTCTGAGCTTGCTTTGGTCTGATCGGCCGTCGTTGTACCTTGATCCAATGCTGTTTTGGTTGTCTTCAGAACCTGCCATTCCTAATCACTGCATTGAATAATCCTGTTCATTGACTGGGCATCTCAATTTATAGAATGGCAGCAAGGCGAACTTCCGGGAGTTGACCACAGGTCACACTGAATCAATGTCAACCCTGTCTTTAGAGTGATGAGTTCATTCTGAAGTTACTTATCTTTGCAAGTGATACCAGATTGCAGCAAAGCAATGGTAATTCCTCATAGCATTATGGTCAAGCAAATACTAGGACTGTGACAATATTAATTAAAATTTAGAAGACAGATTACTTCTATTCAGGGGGATCAATGATTTCATCTGGAAATTTATTCTCTGCATTCATAGAGATCATCACCTCTCCACGCTTGCCCATCCTGTGCCCTTGATCATGATCTTCCATAAATGAAGGCATGGGAGTCCTTCTAGTGTGTTGGAGCCCTTTCTTGAATTCTCCTTGAATTCTCGTAGCCTATCTAAATCATTTACTCGTCCATATTTACTTTTTTAATCATAGAAGGTGCTGGTAGTATCATTGAAACTGGACTTACTATAATTGTATTTAAATAATATGCAGTAGAGTTGCCAAATTTATGAAAAGCAGAATGGTGAACATCTGTGAGTGTTCAATAAAGTTAGACAAGAGGATATGAGTTGAAACTGCAGCTAAATATATTTAGGTTAGATATAAAGGACTAAAGGGTATGAAGAAATTACAAAGGAAAGTTTTGAGAATTTCTTAATTGAATCTTAATAATAATAAGTAACATTTACATAGTTTTGTAAGGTTTGCAAAGTACTGTACATATATGATTTCACTTGATCCTCATAACAACCATGAAGTGGGTTCTGCTATTTCCATCATACAGATGAGAAGACTGATGTTGAGACAGGTTAGATGACTTGGCCAGCATCACAGAAGATTCAATACTTAGCCCATTGGGAAGTGCGGAAAGGAATAAACACTTATTAAGCACTTACTGCATGCCAGTCACTGTGCTAAGAACTTGGCAAATGACTAGGATTTTAAGGTATATATATATAGAAGAACGTGATCTGGATTGAGATAAGTGTGCCAGTTTATTTATGGTCAGAGCTACTTGGAGGCATGCAGATATGTTGATTGGCTTATGGGTTTTTGCTTATTTCTTGTATAGAATGGGTGTGCACCTGTTATCCCTGAGGCTTGTTTTTCTTATGAAACTTGCTTCTAATCCTTTGCCTGAAATTCTAAATGACAAATTATTTTTTTCTTTCATTTCTTTTAGGAAATACATTATTTCTTTTAGGAAGTAAATTCATTTAGACCTAGGTCATACTGAACAAGAAGAGGAAAGAATGGCTTGGAAATTTGCTTTGGGGGCTCATATTTGCTGAAATAAGAAAAATAAACAATTCTTGGATCAAAATATAGGTTTCTTGACTCCTAATCTCTTCATTATTGCAACTTTGCTATTTGCATATACCTAGAACTTACTGACATATGGTATAGCCTCCAGGAATAAAGAGTACAAACCCTTCCATACCTCTTTTCCCATATAATTCTTGCCCATATCTTTCTATAAATCCTGGTATATCCAGCCAGTTGGAACAATTAAAAGTACTTTAAGATTCCCTGATTACCGTTACAGAACACTTGCCTTTCCCATTTATATTACTCAAGGTTTCTATGTGATTATGTAGAAACCCTTTTCCCATTTTATATTAATTTAATGGTGTTATTTATGCTGACTTTTACCATTAAATCCTATTCAATTATTTGTAGCATACTTACTCAATACTAGTTCCTTCCATCTGTTGATTATCTCTAATTATTCCCATACCTAGCTTATTTATATATAGTTTGCTTTAGACCTTGGGCCTTGAGAACAGGGACTGTGTTTTGTCTTCCTTTCTATCCTTAGCACAGTAGCTGGCACACAGTATATAATAAATGTTTACTGACGGACTGACTGAGTGATCTCTCTCATTTTTCTCTTTGGATATAATTTTGATTCTTTGGAAGTGAATATTATGTGATTCATGATCATATAACATCACTTAAATTTTTTTTAATGCTATTAGCTTTTTTATATAAATTATTTTTAAAAATAAAAAGCAAAATACACGCAAAGCTAGTTTTCAATATTCACCCTTGCAAAATCTTGTGTTTCAAAATTTTCTCCCTCCCCTTCTCTCCTCTTCCCATGATTCCAAGTAATCTAATATAGATTAAATATGTGCAATTCTTCTAAACATTTTTACATTTATTATGTTGCGCAAGAAAAACCAGATTAAAAGAGGGAAAATAAGAAAAACAACAACAACAAAGGTGATCCACATTCAGTCCCCATAGTCCTCTCTCTCTGGATATAGAAAGTATAGTATCATTGTTTAGCAAGATGGGGTACGTGAGGGGTTGTTTGTGTATAGGAAGGTTAAAGGCAATTTAGATTACATTCTTCCTACCTGCATTGCCTGTTCATAAAATCAAAGAACCTAAGAATTGGATGAGACCTCAGAGGCCATTTTGTCCAACTCATCATATCTGATCAAGAACCTTGTGTACAGTGTCACAAGAAACCATCCAGTTTTGGTTTGTAAATCTTCAGGAAAGGAGAACTCACAGTGTCTGAAGAAGTACATCAAACCATTTGACAACTCCTAGAGTTAGGAAGTTTTCCCTTACTATTAAGTTTAAATGCTGGATTGCAGCTTCTACTTATTTCTTCTAATTTTGTCTTCTGGGACCAAACTGACTCAGGGCTCTGCCAGAAAGACCTTCAGATACCTTAATTCTATTTAAATAAATATCATTCATTGATTCTGAAGGGTCTGAGTATGACAGACGATGGATTTCTGGAATGAGGGGAAGCCTGTGGCAAAATACGAGAGGTAGAATATTGATTTTAAGGAACAGTGAGCAGGCCCAATTCATAAGCATTGAGTTTATGAAAAGTAATATGTAATAAATCTGGAGACATTAAATTGGGCTCATACTTGGTAGTTAGTATTTTACCTAGAATTTATTGAAGATTTTTGTGTAGGTGTATCAAATGAATGAATGAAAAGCATTTATTAAGGATTCGCTGTGTTTAAAACACCATGTTAAGTGCTAGAAATACAATTTTAGAGCCCCTGCTCTCAAGGAACTTAGTCTAATGAAGAAGACGGCACATATGTTAAGTTTTAGCTGCAAATCAGGTGGCCCCTGGGTGCAGCAGCAAAATAGAGAGCCCTTCTTTAATGTCATTTCTACTAAGGAAACCTAACCCGTTTCCGATGGCGCGCTGTTTGCGAGTGCCCAGAATTTTTTGGGTGACCACTTCTCATTTTGAGTTGTAATTAACTGTGACTATAGCACCTGCAGGAGTAGTTGTGTATTCATGGGGCTGCTCCCAGCTTCTTGGATTTAGGATTCCAGCCTTCCTCAGTGCCTGAAGGGAGAGGTTGTCAAAGTGGTAGTGGTGCTTTGACCTGCCTGGCTCTCTCCATCCCTGTCTCCATCCCTCCGGGTGCCCTCTGCTTCGGTGAGGCTGGTTTACCTACCGGCGGGCAGTAAGTAAATAGGCAGTTAGTGGGGTGGCTGGCCTGGTGCCATCTGCGGATCTCAGTGTTAGCAATGTTAAGTTAGCTGTATGGAGAATGGATGGGCCTGTAGATAGACTGGAATCAGGGAGACAAGGTGGGAAGTTTTCTGATAGTCCAGGTGAGATGTGATGAGTCTGACTTCTGATACATGACAAAACAGGGAGAGTGTGAGACCTGTTATGGAGATAAAATGAGCAAAACATGATAATTTATTGAAGGAGGAGGAAGAGCTGAGGTTGACTGAGATTATGGGAAGAAACCCATATCTTGAAAAGACTGGGAAATTTGGGGAAGTGATGAATTTAAGGAAGATGAGAATGATTTTGAGATATTGATGAACACTCAGGTAAAAATGTCTTAACAGAGTGTTAAGGACTATTCTATTATGGACCATGTGTTGAACCATTTCAGTGGACTGCTCCTCTGACTGTGTGCCCTAATTTGGGTGAGATGTTTTTCATCCACTTGTTCCTCAGACAAGATACTCCATCTCCCAACTCTGAATGTTTTTACTGGCTCTCCCACCATACCTGAAATGCATTACATCCTCAGGTCCTGAGTAAAATCTCACCTTCTATAAGAAGCATTTCTTGATTTCTGTAATGCTAGAGCTTGCCCTTTATTAATTGGATCCAATTTCTTATATATAGATCATATATAAAATTAAATTATTAATAAATTAAATATATAGATATCACATATACATATATAGGTATATATAGCTTATATAAATGCATATATATGTGTGTATGTCTGAATGTCTGTCTGTCTGTATTTAACCTACCTACCTCTTGTTTGTGGATATTTACATTCTCCCAGTAGACTGTGAGCTACTTGAAAGCAGGGATGTTTTTTTTTTTGGAGGGGCGAGTAGAGCTTTCTTTATATCCCCACTGCTTAGTGAAGTGCCTGACATACAGTAAGCAGGCTCTTACTAAATTGCCTTGACTTAATTTTTGCCCAATATTGTGAATGGCCTAAAATCATAGACTCCTAGAATTGAAGGTTATCTTAGAGATCATCCAGACATGTTAACATTGCTTTCGCTTAAAAAAAAAAATCAATTAATTAAATTTTTAATGAAAGTTTTTATTTTCAAAACATATGCACAGATAATTTTTCAGCATTGGCCCTTGCATAGCCTTGTGTTTCAGATTTTTCCCTCCTTCCTCCCACCCCCCTCCCCAGATGGTAAGCAATCCAATATACGTTATACATGTTAAAATATATAACATTATCTATACTGTGCATTTGTAAGAAAGCAATGTCAGAGCCCAAACTAGGACTTTTTGCTTGCAGTAGAATAGACCGAAATCTTCTGTAAGTTGTAGTGAACAGCCCTTTTAGACGCTCTTGGTGTATTGGAATGGCATATTCATGTTCTTTTTATCCTTAGCAAGTTCTAGATTTTAGCTTAATAGCGCTTTCCAGGGATGGCAGTGAACTGGTTCTTAAGAGAATTTTTTGTTTTTCTTATGAGACTTTCCTAGGTGGCGAGGTCTTTTACTTCAACCAACTTTGCTTAGGTCACTTAATCAACTTCTCTGGGCCTCCACCAACTCTCTAATACTTTTATCTTCTGATTAAAATCCCCCTGGGGGAGGGAGTTCCCAGTAGCTACCCCTAATGAAATCATAGATCCTTGCTGTATAAGACCGATTTTAATTGAAAGTTTCTGGAAATAGGATATCACTTTCTTTTCTGACTAAGATCAGATCTATGGGCATACCACCCAGAATGCACATCATCTTGTCTAATCCAAAACCAGGAAGGAGTGAGTTTTATTACTACTCAGATGAGAGACTCTCTGGAAATACTGGGTGCTGTAGGCTTTAATTTGGGGGCTGGTAGCAGTGTACAGGGGAAAATGGCATTTGGAATGGGACTTGGGTTCAAATGCTACCTGTCCTTTATAGTCTTTGTGACGATGTTTTCTTCATCTACAAAATGAAAGTGTTGGATGAGATGTGGTCTCTAAGGACCACCTGTGAGTTCTAAATTTCAGTTTGACTTCATTTTATGAATGTGTGTGTTCCATGACTGATAATTAAAACAATTGACTGATTTTGGCCTTTTTTGTGTGCATTCTCTTAAAGGGGACTGAGTTTTATCTTTTTGATTTAGATTGCTTACATTTTAAAAAGGCAGTTTTTTAAATCTTCTTGTAATCAAATTACAAAACATTGCAGTGTTTCATTGGATCATTGGTTTCAAGTTGGAAGAGACCTTTGCAGGTATTTAATTCCAACTGCCCCCATTTTATAAATCGGTAAACAGAGGCATATTAGTCACACAATTACTAAGTGTCTCTGAGGAAGGGTGTTTTGCATTTAGGTTCTCTGGACTCCCAGTGCAATACTTTATCTCGTGTGTGTGTGTGTGTGTGTGTGTGTGTGTGTGTTTTAAATACATATACATGTATACATATACATATATATATATATATATTCTGCCTCTTATGAATGTTATTTTTTATATGAGTGAAAGTGATAAAGATATTCCATAGTCATGTTCACAGATAATGGAATCTGAAGAAACCACAAGATAATCAATTTATCTTTTCTCAGCAATATAGCATCAATGATTACATTCATCATTTTTTTCTATTCTAAGTATTATTGCATCAAATCTGTGGGTTTATTTATGTGAATGTGTCCTTATTTGAGCACACTTGCTTATAAACTTATTGCTTCTAAATGATTGACATTGTTCTTAATCAATGGAAGCATTATAATGCCTCCTCCTCCCAGAGAATTAACCTTTGTAACAGATAATAAAAAAAAAAAACAAACAACAAACTGTCATTCAGGTAATCAATACCAAGTCCAGTGTTATCTGTCATGATCCATATCCAAGGTCTCTCCATTTCATCAGTGTATATTAAGGCTTTTCTTTTTAATCATTGATCTCCCTTGGACTGAAGAAGTTGAGCAAGTGGAATCTCTGCATCAAAAATAACATTTTTGTTACCTTTTTAGCATGATTTGAAATTACTTTTCAAGATTGCTGTCCAGTATACAAATACTATTATTTATGAGTTTCTGGGTTGTGTCTCCTTAAATCTGGTAACTGCTTCCCCCCCCCCTTTTTTTAAATGTGTAAGTTGGCATCCTGTACCTGTCAACCCTATCTTATTTAGCTAGGCTGTAGGAAGCGACCATCTGTAGAACTTTGTTTTTTTTTTAATATAGTAGTCAAATTCATGCATGAGTGACTCTAATTTCAAGACATAGATGCCAAAATCCCCAAGGAAAAATACCCTTTTCAAAGTTAAAACTCTAGAGTTGACAAGAGAAGACACAGAAGAAGGAATGAGGTCAGTTCTTATGTTGAAATGGAACCTTTGACATTTCATTGGTGGAAAATAAATAGAAAAAAAATAGTTTTTTTCACTTTTCAAAGCAAACTCATATGTAATATCAATGTATTCATACCCTTAATTTTAATTTTTATTAATAGTTTTTAATCTATTAAATGTTCTTTTGCTTGGAAAATGCTGTGTGTGTGTGTGTGTGTGTGTGTGTGTGTGTGTGTGTGTGTGTGTATGCGTGTGCACGCAATCCCTAGAATAGTAAAATGTATTTAGAGCAAAACTGGAAAGAATTTAGATCTGCTTTGACTGTATTGAAATTTTGCTTTGAGACAACTGAGCTTGTGGAAACAGTTGAAAATTTTCTTTTTGTGAAGAATAATAATGCCTTGAAAGTCTAGCTGTTCCCAAGGAGCATGAATTACTTCATAAGTAGAATTCTAATTATTTTTTTGAAGCCTCTTGCAAGGCAGGTAGCAGACAGTTTTCTTTAGCATTACAAAATTTGACTACACTTGAGGAGCATCATTTGCTTGCAGTCATGCCTGTTAACTACCACTTGTCTAACCATTTACTTGATTACCTTACCAAATGCTTACAGGAAAATCGTGCTTAAGAAAGCTGTGCTTGATTGTTCACATACCCAACATTTCTCATGAAATGCAGTCTTCCAATCTTGTTTTATTTTTACCAAAGAGAGAAATTGATATTTTATAGACATGCTAGATTTTGATTTGAACACGTAGATAGAATCAATCTTTTGGCCCTCATTTGTCTTTCACGGAAATTGTATATAAAGCTAATTGAATTTAGGGTTACTGAAGGTAGAATCAAAATTGATTTTTATAAAGTTATAAATTAATACTAATCTGGTTTGCATTTATTTAGAAGGAAATTCTATGATCTCTCACAAAATTTTTATTTTTTATTAATGATGCACTGGGCCCTAGATGAATTAAATTCAGTTCAAGTGTTTTATTGAGTACTTACTCTGTGGAAGTCACTCAGATTGTTTGGCTTAAAGATTTTCAAAACAATCTTTATTTGTAATTAAAAAAATGACATTTTATATTTTTGAACTTGCTGATCTAGTACAATTGGAAGATATCTTAATTATATATGAGAAGTTAGTGGTTTGGAAAAGTTACTATTGAATTATAAATATATTTTGATTAATTGTATATTTTGGATTAGCAAGTTAGCTAGTTCAACTATGTGTTATCTTATACGTTTGAATCTTTTACTGTTCCTTCTCTTATTGCTGCCCATTATTTCCCAAACCTCAACTTTTTTTTAACCTCCATTGATTGCTGATGGAGGAATGCTCATCACCATGGGTTCATTGCTAATGTCATAGCAACTGTGCACTTTTTTGGGTTTAATACCAATCCTTTTTCTCTTCACATTGACTTTCCATCCTATTACCTTTTGGCATCTGTTCCATACCATCTCTGCTCTTCATACAATTTATGTCTCTCTCCCTTCTCTATCTACCTTCTTCCTCCGCCTCCTCTTCTTTTCTCTGTCTCTGTCTCTGTCTCTGTGTCTCTCTGTGTCCTTTCCTTCCCCTTTTCCTCAAAAAAGAAAAGCTGTCTATGCTCAGTTTCATCCAAGTCTTCCATCCCACCAAAATTTACTTATTGGAAAGTTTCTGACCTCATTATTCAACTGAAGCTGCTCTCTTCCAAGGGTACTAATAATATATTAATTGCTTAATCTGATGGCTTTTACTCAGTTCTTACTCTTTTGGACCCCTCCTTGTGGCAGCTTTTTGACCCCTCTTTACGCTGGACACTATTATCCAACTCCTAGACTTGGGTTCTTAATCTAGGATCCCCAGAAGATGTCAGTACATTTGTGCATTTGGATGGGTGAAGATTATATTTTTATTTTCATTAAACTAAAATTTAGCATTGCCTTCAATTAGACATTTTAAAAATCGCCACCATTATGCTGAGAGGAAGTCCATAGGCTTCCCCAGATTACAAGAAGGTTCTGTAATGCAGAGATGGTTAGGTATTGTCTCCTAACTAAAGTTTTCATGGTCCTGCTCTCTTTTGGTTCTTTTTCCTGCCTTCTCCTCAGTCTCTTTTGCCATAACAGTTTTATCCCACTCCCTATTCCCTCAGAATTGATTTTCTATGTTTTCTACATTTAATTTTCAGTGTATGCATTTCCCTTATATAATATAAGAAAAATTTCTTGGTGGATAATATACTGTTTGTATCTTTGTCTCTTCAATGACTGGCATAGGGTCTGCATATAGCAAGTGCCTAATAAATGCTTATTGAGAAAATGAATATTAATTTGTGTACTTTAAAATTGTTTTAGTATAAACTTTGCAAAAAATAACTGTTAATTTACCAGTGGAGTGTGTAATACCATTGATTGTTCAAATATAAGAAAGTTGTGATTTGCTTTTATAGTAGATTGGGTGCTTTGCAAAGTAATATAAACACAAAGTAGAATTTTCCTAAATCAAACCCATTAGAAAAAAAAATGGAATTTAAAATAATCTTGTGCTATGAACCCATGATATAAAACACACTAAAGAATGTTCTGGGGTAGCTAGATGACACAGTGGATAGAGTGCTGGCCCTGAAATCAGGAGGACCTGACTTCAAATTCGGCCTCAGACACTTAACACTTCCTGGCTATGTGACCCTGGGCAAGTCACTTAACCTCAAGTGCCTGGGGGGGGGGGAAGACAAAGAAGAATCTTAGAATAATAGTTCTCCTCTATTTTAATCATTTTGAAATTCAGGTTTTTAGACGTTAAGAAAAGATATAAAAATTCAGGTATTGCTTAGTAGTTTAATTTAAAGTTCATACAAATTGTCACTGACTTTTAAAGGGTTTTTTAACTATATTTTACACATAAACATAGACATGTCACTAATACTTAGTTGATTTTCTGTTGGTCATTTCTTAATACTACTTTCCCACCAAAACCTTCCTTTTTAAGAGAGAAGCACAATTAACACCCACCCCCAAATCTGTTGACATATGTTTCATTTCACACCTCTAGTCATGAGTCACCTCTGTACAAGAGGAGAGGATGGCATGCTTTATTATAAGTCCTTCTATTTAAAAAATGATCATTGCAAAAAATAATATTATTTAATTAATATAATATAATAATTAATATAATATTATATTATATTAAGAAGTATTTAATGCCTTACAGGGAAATTAATAATAATTATTATTAATTATTGCATTGTACAGGTATTCTGTCTTATCTTAAGGTTATTGTGGTCATTATTTATGTTCTATCTGTTTCAGTTCAAAAAAGGCACAAGATTCTCTTTATTATTTATGTTTGCTTTATTTAATGTAATAGCTGTTGTATTAAAAAACATTATATTAATTTATGTCAATTTGTGCACTATTTCCAAAGTATCAGACATCTAGTTTGTTTCATTTCATTACCAACAGAAAGTCCTGCTTATGAATATTTCAGTTTCTGGATGTCTTTGACCTCTTTGGGATATAAACCTATCTCAAAATATTTATGAACAATTTATTTGCTCTTCTGGAACAGTTCAAAATTTATTATGGTATTTCTACAAGAGATACCAGAAGGTATTGCATGATAAAAAGAATCAGAATACCTGGGGCTTTCATCTCAGGTATAGCACTTTTTAGACATGACCTCTTTGGGCCACTGGTTCCTTATCTTTCAAATAAGAGATAATATATGCTTTAGGTATCTTACAGGCTTGTTTTTATTGAGGACCAAATGAGTTCTTGTGCAAGCACTTTATGAGCTATAAAACTGCATGATAATTTAAGAAATAATCATTAATTAGTTTTAAGTTGTTAGATATTAGTGTTAGAGATTTAGTGTGCTGTTGTGGTCTGAGTACCACCTCTGACACTACACACACACACATATATCATAACTGTATATAACCACTTCCTGAGCCTTAGTTTCCCCTTCTTTTACAAAACGGTAGAATACCTATAGACCCTACCTTCTAAGGTTCTTGTAAGGATCAAAGAGACAACATAAGTAAGCATTTTCTTTACTCCTCAGCTATTAGTAATAACTGACCCAATCCAGCGAGGTTGAAACATGTTTTCTCTGAGAACATTTCCCCAGAAGGGATAAAACAGTGATCTCTCTGACTTTTTACCCAGAAACTACTAAAACTTCCTGAAACTCATTCTAATCATCTAATCTAAAGTGTTCCCCAAGATGTGGCTGGAGGAAAATTCCTGTAATCCTGTTCACCTCTTCCTTTTTGGCTGGTCTTTTCTGCTGTTTTTATGTGCTCATGGAATGAAATTACTTTGGAGAGGAGGAAGGGAGGCAAATCAAGAAACAGCATAACTTTCATTATAACATAATAACAGTGATAAATAAAAATAATTAATAATAATGTTAACTTGGAAATTGCCTGAAAACAGATTGAATCATTTGTTTGGACATATGTGATACTCATGCTAATGTGCAGATTTTATGCACGTATGCTCACTATTCTTCTATTTCCTGTGCCTAAATACGGCGTTTTGAAAAATCACAATGAAGGCAGTTTTGCTCTGACACAAAAATTATTTTATGAGAGTAAACAAAAGAAAGCCCTAAGGGGATAAAATCTTTGGCAAGCAGGTGTCTAATTCCATTGAACTTAGAACTGGGGACTTTAGGTGACTTGTCAATTCAGAATTGATGGCTTTTGTTTAGGGAATAGGCACTCGGGAAAATTATGCTAGTAGAAAGGAAAGAAATAGAAGTATTTAATGCCTTACAGGGAAATTATATCAAATTCAAGAGTGCTTAGAGCAAATGATTTGAAATGAATATTTTGGTTTTTATTTCTAACACAAATCTGGATCCAAGTACACATAAAACTTAAACAATTTGAAGTAGATTTCTCTAACTTCATAGTCTACACCTGCATCCATGACTGTAAGCAATTGGCTCCTGGGGGTGGGGGGGCGCGGAGCGACTAGAAGGAAATGAATAAGAACAGCAATTTAGTTTCCTACTAGATGAAGCTCTTTAAACAATGGATGATGTCAAGATTTTAAGATTACCTTTAATAGCCTTAAAGGCCACTTAACTTCTTGGCCCCTTAAAGAAATGATGCCAGATGGCAGAAGATGTACCTTGATTCTATTAGAAGCAGGTGTTTTCATTAATTCATCCAAGTTAGAGCAAATTACTTTTTCTTAGTAGACCTTTGATTGCTCTAATGAGAGTGAGCAGGGCTTCTGTGTCATCACAGGGAACAGTATATCCCTTTGGTGATGCGGGAAAGGGAGGGAGGATGATTTATTTGGAATTATATGCAACACTATCCCCTCTTCAGCCCATATGTAATGTTTGCCCTTGCCTGAAAAGAACTGGCTTGAAAATACCCAAAAGACGACAGTGAAATGGACTCCAGGGGCCACTTACAACTCCTTGACCCTAGATATGCCCACCTGATATGTATTTGGGGACATATATTATGACAGAAAAAAGAAATTGCTATGTGCCTGAGTTGTGTAAGCAGTTATTAATTTTATAGAGATAGAAACCTTTTTTTTTTTTTTTTTTTTTTTTTTGTAAATTAAGCAGAAAAAACTGCATACTTGAGCATAAAAATATACTGCTAGGTAACCCAATGTTATTGTAGCTTATACTAGCAAAACTGAGTGAGCTCTGGTGGGTGATACACAATAATTGCAATTTGACAGAACTTCTATAAGTTCTGTTGAGCACAGAAATTTGTAAAAGAGATGTTTTCACAAATTTGTGAATATTGATGTTCCCTATTTAAGCGTTTTTTTCCTAGTAAATTTATTTTTAATACACATTGCTTTATGAACCATATTGGGAGAGAAAAATCAGAGCAAAAAGGAAAAACCATGGGAGAGAACAACAACAACAAAAAACAAAAACAGAAAAAAGAAGTAAACATTGTTGATTTACATTCATTGTTTATAGTTCTTTTTCTGGATGCAGATAGCATTTTCTGTCTGTTGGGATTGCTTTAGATCACTGAACCACTGAGAAGAACCAAGTCTTTGATAGTTGATCATTACACATTCTTGCTGTTATTGTGTACAATGTAATTCTGGTTCTGCTAGTTTCACTCAGCATCAGTTTGTGTAAATCTTTTCAGACCTTTGTAAAATCAGTTTTTTCATCATTTTTAATAGAAAAGTGATATTCTATTACCTTCATATACCACAACTTGTTCAGCCATTCCCCACTGATAGCCATCCATTCATTTTCCAATTCTTTGGGACCACAAAAAGAGCTGTTAAGCCTTCTTTTGTTATTTTATGTAGGTATAAAGGAGTATCAGAGTGGGGCAGGGGAACGATGAGTATCTCTAGGGAGTGCAGAATGAATGAATGAATGGAGTGTGGAGGCAGTGATGGACACAACTGAGACAGACAGACAGAGGGGGAGAGAGAAAGAGGAGGGAGGGAGAGAGAGAGAGAGAGGGCAGGACGGGGGAGAGGGAAGAAGAAAGAGAGAGAGAATACAAAAAAGTAAGGACTGGTGTAGAGTAAGTATAGAATCCAGAGTCCCTGGTGCAATCAAAGCTAAAACCTATAAATATAGCTGTAGTAATTTTTGTCCTTGTAGGGACTGCTTTGTTCAGCTCTGATTCTTCCACCAAAGCTGCACATTAAAGAAGTGTGCATTGTTACCCCCCTTGCTCCCCCAATACATCACACAGACATATATTTGAAGTCATTACTCCTGACATGGTTTCCACCAGAACAGTTATTAAAAAAAAAAATGAATAAACAAGACGTTTACTTTATTGGGATTACCTATAGTAAGAAGAGGTATATTGGATTGCTAGAATAAGTGAATAATACAGCTCTGAGGAAAACCGTAAACAGATGCACAGTTAGAAAAGGAGTAAATCTGTTCTAAATTTGATGGATTTTATGATTATAGTTGTGTTTATATGTTAAAATTAGAAAAAAAAATCTGATTATGATTTTTTTCTTTTGAAACAATGCTTTAATACATAATATGAAAAGCAGTAAAAACAGATGCATTGATTAAAATGTAGGAAAAATATCAATTAATAGGGAATACAATATGAGCTTTTTGTGTATTTATGTATCTTTTCTCATCTTGTACACTGTGGACACTATGTATTAGTTTTCTTCTCATAAAAACCAGAGATTTGTTATCCATACCATGGTCTTTAAAAATTGTAGATCTTTTTGTTAGAAGAGTTGCCTAGGGTAAATTAAGGTTTGTATTTGGTGAAAAAGACCTCAAATAAGAACATATTTTTGACTACTTTAGGGGGAAAAAAATCAAATTGAATTTTACATGAAGAAACATTCAAATCAATTTTATTTCCATTTTCCAATACAGTTTCCTTCATTCACAAATGATTCTAAACAGAATCATTTTAGCCAAATTAGTGATGACCTATATAGTGCTAGGATAAAAAAAGTTTGACTCTGGGTAAAAAAATTCTTATAAAAATTATGCATTGCATAATTTGGATGCTTAGAAACTTTGGTTTGCATAGAAACTTAGAAACTTTAGAGAGCTGGTAATATTTTAATCTGTGTTATCAGCAAACTGCAAGTTTCAGTATTAAAATAATAATTCCTAAAGTTAAAAAAAAATCCAAATTAGTTGAATGTATGTCCATCAATTGGAGAATGGTTGGGTAAATTATGGTATATGAAGGTTATGGAATATTATTGCTCTGTAAGAAATGACCAGCAGGAGGAATACAGAGAGGCTTGGAGAGACTTACATCAACTGATGCTGAGTGAAATGAATAGAACCAATAGATCGCTGTACACTTCAACAACAATACTGTATGAAGATGTATTCTGATGGAAGTGGAAATCTTCAACATAAAGAAGATCCAACTCACTTCCAGTTGATCAATGATGGATAGAAATAACTACAGCCAGAGAAGGAACACTGGGAAGTGAATGTAAATTGTTAGCACTACCGTCTATCTATCCAGGTTACTTATACCTTTGGAAGCTAATAATTAATGTGCAACAAGAAAATGGTATTTACACACATATATTGTATCTAGGTTATATTGTAACACATGTAAAATGTATGGGATTTCCTGCCATCGGGGGGAGGGAGTGGAGGGAGGGAGGGGATAATTTGGAAAAACGAATAAAAAAAAAAAATCCAAATTTCCAGAAAAGGAAGAGCTTATAAAAAAAGATTCTTCTCTTCAAAAAAAGGATCTATATAGGCTACCTTTAAATAATGCTTCTCTCATGCATTTCATTGGATATTTATTTAGGCTGTTACAATAAAGATTTAGATAAAACTTTTCAGAACTATTTTTCTTATATAGCTACACTTGCATTTTCAATTTGGCTATGATGATATGTCAGAAAATGAATGATCCCACTTACCTTTGGAGATCAGGGTTGAATAGATTTCTAAGAATTTATCCAGTGAATGAAACACAATCTTCTAATAGTCATAGAATTAAGATTGCAGCTTTGAAATGTGGTTTTACCCCTAGGTGAAGCAGCAGAAGTGAAAATTTAGAAATTAGTATTATACCACATGCTAAATACATGTTTTAGAATAACATTATTGCTATCTAAACCAATTTTTTAAAAGTAAAAATGCAGGTTTCTGTCAGGTGTAAACTATTTGGGACTTTCTTTGAAAGTGCAAATTAGAAACAGGAAATTTTTATTTTTTACTTTTTTACTTTTTTTTAGGATTTTTTAATTGGAAAGAATTTAAATGTGGGACACAGTTCTTTGCTGATAGTATTACATGTTCTAGCCAATCCTAGTTTGTATTCCCTTAATACATTAGTAGACATAAACCTTTTTATTTTACTCATGCCATTTTATAATAATAAGCAGTGATTTAAGGTTTTCAAAGTTGCATGCATTACTTTGTTTGATCCCCTCAATGAAACCCTGTGGGGCATTTAAAAAATACTTTTATGGTCCTGTGATGTCATTGATGGGTATACTCTTTCTTAGTGGTGCTGAATTACACCCCTTCCACACCTCTCTTTCCTTTATGATGTCCATGTTTTCCTACCAGTTCCTCTGTAAGAGATTAATACAACCCACTAGTGGGCTTTTCTGTAGGATTTTTGACATTGTGTGGATACTAATACTTGATGAGCTAGTTTTCATTTTAAAGTATATATCTTTCTGATGACCTTTACATCTGTTTTCTTCCACATGTTTTTGTTGGAATATGCCATTGTCCACTCACATCCACTATTGTATAGGAGGGGAAATAATTCCCCACTTTTTTTTTTTTTTTTTTTTTTTTCTTCCTTTCCTGAGGCTGGGGTTAAGTGACTTGCTCAGGGTCACACAGCTAGGAAGTGTTAAGTGTCTGAGAGCAGATTTGAACTCGGGTCCTCCTGAATTCAAGGCTGGTGCTCTATCCACTGCGCCACCTAGCCACGCCATAATTCCCCACCTTAATGCTTCGGTGAAAATGATGTTCCTTAACTTAGAGCCATGCAGTATCACTTAAAGAGCATCTGTTTAAAAAAAAAAAAAAGATAGGCTTGTGTTTTAGAAAAGTCTGAGATAATTGAAATCACAGAATCATTTCCTAAAATCAGTCCAGCCTTTTTTTTTTCCCTATTAATCATTGAATTGGATTCATTACATAGTTTTTATTTTAGATATTTCTAATATTAATGACTGGCTCTCTGACTTGTCCACCCAACTGCATAGTGTAGTTAATGTGACAAGGTAGTTAATACAAGTGATATTATCCTCATTGTACAGATGAAGAATCTGAGGTTCAGATGAAATAGGTCTTGTCCAAGTTCATGAACTAGAATGAGGATTTTAACCCAGATTGATAAGTACAGAGTTTTTTCTGGAATGAATCCATTTTTTCACCCTACTTTACATCATCATTTGTCTTGTATTATATTGCAATTGATTATGAGCTCCTTGAAGGCAGAAATAAATGTTTTCTTTCTTTTATGACCTTTATCCCCTCTAGTATAATATATTTCACAAACTAGGTACTTACCCCTTGACTTTTTTTCAATTGACAAATCACTGAATTGGGTATTTCAGTGGACCCTAGGAGATAATCTTGTCTGCTCTCCTTTTCCTTGGTGAACCACTTTTGAAAGACCTTGTTTCTCTTCTCCTTAAAAACCTCTGGCAAAGTTAAATTTGTGTATCCCCCAGCTTCTTAATGGTACTTTTTTAGACTAGAGGTCTATTATTTTATTACATTGAATACACTGTTCTTGCCTCTTCCCCTGCTTCTACTCCCACCCATGTCCCTTAGTGACTTGCCGGATCTGAGAAATTTCTCACCTTACACGTAACCAATCTAGTGTTGAGCTTTGCTTTCGACATGTGACATGCTGTGAACCAGCACTGGGTCCATACTAAAAGGACTTCCTGCCTTGGTATTATCTCTCAAGGCTACTGGCAAAGCTTAGAAATTTGGAGTTGTTTTCCCTCCCTAATGAGTCATCTGAATAGATTATTTTGCCCTTTGTTCTTGAAGAGGGACTATGACATCAGGGAGGTGATGCTATGACATGAAAATGATTTGGATTTGAGGAAGGGAGGGCTGGGCAAGGTCACCTGCTTCCCCTTCTCCTCTAGAATCATCTGGGTCTAGTATAAATCAAGATGACTGGATTTGGCCTTGGATGGAGTGGGAAATCTTGGCAAAGATCTTTAATAAGTCTCAGTTTGAGTGGGGCAATGACCATGCACTCATTTAGGTTAAGTAAGAAATGAGACAAAGAAATGGCTTCTTTTACCTGGTTCCCCCCAAAATAATCTATGTGGAAGGCGAAGGCCTTCAGGCTTTCTGGCCAAAACCAAAGAAATCTGAATAGCATTTGAATTAGGAATAGTAATGACTATTTACCATTATGTAGTGCTTTATGTTACTTGACACAGTAATTCAGTGGGATGTGTTTCTAGGACTATCACCATTATTCATTAGTTAATCAGTACACATTTTTAAAGTACCTATTTATATAGTATATAGTACATATTGTTATCTCCTCTGTATTTGTTTTTTTCAAAGGACAATTCCAGCTCTGATTAAGATATATATATAAGATATAGTATATATTTATAGTATATATATATATATATATATATATATATATATATATATATATTTTATATATATATTATATATATATACTATATATATATATATTATATATACTATATATATATAATATATATATATTTTATATATATTATATATATATACTATATATATAGTATATATAGTATATATTTACATAGTATAGAAATATGTAGTATTTATACATATTATATGTACACACACACACACATATATATATAAACATTGGGGATACAAAAACAGGCAAAAGATAATCCCTGTGCTTAAGGAGTTTACAATCTATTTATTGAAATTGACTAAAAGACCTTGACATCCCAAAGAAGCAAGTGTGAATCAGGACTAGGCTATTTGAGTCTTAGTCTGTTCCTCTTTCCACTACACTATTCTTCCTCTAAATTTTTCTGGCAACAATTCAAGACTGCCCCTCCTTGTCCTGCGTTAATAAGTTTCCAGGTATATGAAGACATGCTCTGTAAGCCTTTTACTGGGGCTTTTGGTTTTATGGGTCCATTCCTGTTGTGAACAAGGGTGAGTTTGAATGGATTAATTAAGTCACAGACAGGCACCTTTTAGGAATGGATGACTTTTTCTAAGTGGGAACAATCCAATTTTGGAACGTGAGTTGCCTGGAAATCATCTTTTGCCACTGTTGCTATTGATACATGGGCCTGTCTTCTCCATCAGCCCTTGCTGTTCTGTCTTGGTCATTGCTTTTTAAAATTTTATTTATTTATTTTTTTGATGGCATTCTTTAAATAGCCAGACTCTACTGTGGCATGTTATGCACCAATGAGTGCATTTCTGCTACAGATTTCTTGTGACTGCAGGGACCATGGCACATTCTTAAGATTGTTACAGTCCATTAGAGATGCTGAATTAGGTTTTTGCTTACATAATGTCAGATTTGCTTCAAAGTGAGAGAGAGAGAGAGAGAGAGAGAGAGAGAGAGAGAGAGAGAGAGAGAGAGAGAAAGAGAGAGAGAGAGAGAGAGAAAGAGAGAGAGAGAGAGAGAGAGAGAGAGAGAGAGAGAGAGAGAGAGAGAGAGAGTGTGTGTGTGTGTGTGTGTGTGTGTGTGTGTGTGTGTGTGTGTGTGTGTAAGACCAGCTAATTGAGTTGTTTGATAATGTGTGGAAACCTGTTTTGAAAACTGTTCTATTTAAATGTATTTTACAATGGAATTGCACCCTTCAAGAGAGAAATACAGAAGCTAGGATTGTTTAAAATGTGTTTTTAAACGAAAACTGGTAGAAAAAGAAAACCTTTTTGACATAAGGAATAAAGAGGAAGTAGGTTGAGAGATGAAGTAATTTGAATTTTTTCATTTTTCAACCAGATATAATCAACTAGAGATCAATACTTTTAAATATATATGTATTTATTATTATTGTTATTATTTTTAGGAATATAGCATTTATTAACCTAATGAAATTCAGCTAGCTTCTTTTACATCATGGGCATTTACTTCTAATAAGGTGTGCTTAATCACCCTGGCTCATCATGGAGCTTACCTTTTCTATAAAAGTAACGTGCCACACAACAATTTTTTTTCAAGTTTTCATTTAGTTGCACTGTTTGTTGTTTTTTTGTGTGTGTCCAACTCTTGGTGACCCCATGGGGACCCTGCATAGCATGCCAGATCCTTCTGTCCAAGTTCGTATTTGTTATTACTACGACACCACCTATCCATTTCACTCTTTATGGTCTCCTTTTCCTTTTGCTTTTAATCTTTCCCAATATCAGGATTTTTCTGGGCTAGTGGATCTTAGTATGTGGTCAAGTTATTTAAGCTTCAACTTCAGTATTTGACCTAGTGAATTAATTTCTGAATTAATTAATTAATTAACCTGAATTAATTTCTTAGTATTGATTGATTTGATCTTTTTACTATCCAAGGGACTCTCAAAAGTCTATATTGCATTCGCCTAGAGGTAAATTATAGGAAATGTGACATTTCAGAGAGGAAGCAACTGATTACAAAAAAGTAATTCTTGAATACTTGAAGAAAAATTAAGAGAAATTCTAGTTTTGTTATTTTGTCATTCAAAGAATTTCCTCACTCCATGTGCCTGAGAAGAATTACCTCAGAATAACAGTTGACCTGTATTTCAACAGATGGAGCCTATCTACATCTCTGAACTCATGAAAATGAGTGAAGAGACAATACATTTAGGATATGATGTTTGATTTGCTGTCTGCTACATTAATCAGAGAGTTAAGGAGAGTAGGTTATCACTTTTAATGCCCTTTACCCCCCAGCGCAAAAGTCTGTCAGTGGAGAGGGCGGGAATATGCTACACTGATTGGGGGCTATGTATATGTATAGGTTGGCCAGTTTGTTCTGAGGAGACTTTCCTGAAAGGTGACAAGTTCTTGGACTGTTTATAATGTGTTAGCTTAGGTTGCTTTCCCTTTTTCGAGGAAATTTAGTAAATTTTCAGAAGTTTATTAAAAGAAGTTACTTATCTCAATTTGAAACTAAAAGTCAAAATGGATAAATAGAAGAGCTTAACATTTAATAAGCATTTTTTAATTTTAATTTTAAGATTAATAAAATGTTAAATCTTTCAATTTATTTTAAATATATTTATTATTGCAAAGTTAATTAATTTGATCCTCACAACAATTCTGGAAGGCAGGTATTATTTTCATTTTGCAGATGAGAAAATTAAGGCAAACAGGTTAAGTGAGTCTAAAGTCACATGGTTTCTGAAATAGGATTTGAACTTAGATCTTCCTGACTTCAAGTTCTGTTCCATTGTGCCACCTAGTTAATAGTTTTAATGAATTTAATATGCCCTACAAAGGTTTAGAATTTGTTCATGAGTATTAAGACAGATAATGATTTCCTTGGTATATATTCTCAATGTACAAGCATTCTCTTCTCTCCCTTCTCCTCCCCCTCGCCCCCAGTAGCTATGGTTGTTTAGCGGTACTTTTTTCCTGTGTTTTCCTAAAAGAAATGTCCATTGTTTTTCACTTGGCTGGTGCCAATGAACAGTAACATAATTAAATTTAAATTGATTTAAAATTAAATTAAATTAAAATGTATTTAAACAAAAACTTTAACAAGTAAATTTTAGGTATAATTTCACAATTTGTAAGAAATTCTCCTTTGTGTAGAATTCAACTATAAACAATTTTACAAAGTATGTGTGTGTGTGTGTGTATTTAAGTGTTATAATAAACACAAATACAATAATTTATAGACTACATTTTGCTGTGTGTGAAATATATCCCAATTTATAGCTATTCTCTTAGATCCTAAGATACTCCCAAACCTTGGGATTTGATTTCCTCCAAGTCTTTGTCTCTTGGTTAACAATTAAACTTTGTTTATTTTCTCATTGCTTTTTCATTTCATTTCTCTTGCTCATTCACAGTGTCACCTTTCTACGATTTAGGTGCTGCTTGATCATTTTAACAGTCTGTCTAACATTGCATATTCTTCTTTTCCTTTCCCATTTCACCTCCTCCAGCCCATTTCTCCATCTAACTTGCCACCTTCTGCCTATTCAGTAATTTGCTCTTGGCTGTTAAATCAAACTTACCTGGCTGGGGAAGCCTTCCACAATCTGTCCCTTCCCTTTCTTTGTGCCAGAGAACATCAATTCTTGGTCCTCTGATCTATGTTTTCTATAGTCTGGCCTGTCTCACCAATCATTTCCATTCTTGATTTTCTATTGTACGCTTTCTCTCTGTCCCCTAGTTCAGCAATATCTGATATATGGGTTTGTATTGATTGAATTCGTATAAATCTCAAATCTTTCTTCAGATGGTAAAATTCTCAAAAGCAAGATCTGCATCTTTATACTCTTTTTTTTTAAAATCAGTGTTTAGTTTTTGTCCTGCAACAGATAAGTCCATTAAGTACTCATTGATTCCATTAGTCATTTAAATAGCAGTTGGGCTTTTGACTGGGTGACTTCTTTGTATTTATATATTCTTTCCTTGTCTTTTCACAGCCATCAAAGAGAAGTACACAGACTGGACGGATTTTCTTATACATGATTTGACTGGCTCTCGAACAGCACCAGCCAATTTACTGGAAGGTGTATGTATTATATGTTACATTGCTTTATAACTAATTTTTTGATTGGGGTGGTCACATTTTACTTGTATGAATCCTCTAGCTTAGGTTGCAGAATATCAAATGTGTTATATTTGGCATAAACATTAGTTTATATCTTGTGTTTTTGCTCACTTAAAATTCGAGTACACGTAGAGCTCTGCATGAATCCTCATGGCAATACAGAATCTTCATCTGTGATAACATGTGCATCAATCACTACATTACTATAGTAAATATGTAGCTTTCTGTCATATCATTCTGTAGTGCCTCATGTTACAACTGAAGTTAGACACATTCTAGTGCAGACTCCTTGGATTAGTTTAATAAATGGTTCCACACTAAATATTTTATTTCAGAAGGATTACCCTGAGGTAAGATAGCTCAAGTGAAAATTAATAACCTAGTAAGCTTTCCTTATGCAAACCAGAATGGAAATAGCTTATTCTGTTTTTTTTGTTTTTTTTTTTTTGTTTTTTTTTTTTTTTTGTCCTAAAGGATTAAGTTTAATATTAGACTTTTGGTATTAAACTATAGGTTGTGCTGAAGAAAATATTATTATAGCTGACAATCATGAGCGTGTATTTGGAAACATTATTTTGCTTTGACAGACTGTTATGACAAGATGTATTTGTATATTTACTATGTAAAATGAAAATAACAAAATTATTGTACTGAGGTATAAACCATTATTGAACTGAAAAATGAACTGCCAAATGTGTTTCATCTGGTTTTGCAGAATCTATCACTTAATATTCCCCTAAAAAAGGCAAATTGTTTTGTTTTGGCATCTTTTTTATAAGAATGCAAAAAATGAAGAAGCAATCCCTTTAGATTAAAAAAAAAGATGATAAAGTGTGTGGAATTTAGTCTTTAAGGTCTGTGTCTACCTTTTTACACACACACACACACACACACACATGCACAGACACATTTGTGTGTACTTGTGTATATACACAAATAAAATACATGTATGTATCTGTTTTCTGCTAGCAAATGGCCATCAGTAAATAAGTTAATCATTTTGACATTTCCTTAAAAAACAACAACAACAAAAATAATGGGAAACTTCAATGTTCTTTTTAATTGATGATTACTGTCTTTATTTGATATGATTAGAAATCAGAATGTGTTAGCAATACATAGTACTTTATGCTACTCTTCCCAGCAAGGATGATTACTTAAATATCTTTTAATATGATAAAAATTCTTAATGAGGATTTCGGCTATCAATTAAATAGATCAACTCTCAGGTCAGTTTGAGAAAAGAAATAACTACACAGTCATAGTCTCCAAAATTAAAATTACTAATGGACATTAACCATGACATAGATATATCTATGATATGAGAGACTATTAAATATCTGAAATGTTGTTAATCATTAAAGGAATAGTTTTTCAAGATAAGTATCATATCATTTAAACAGCCCTTATTGTAACCATCTATTGATAAAAATAGTAGTCTTTTCCATGTTGATAAATACATGTTTGGTATTCCAGCATTATTTTACCTCTTAAAATTAAAATTATCCTAAAGACATCTTTACCCAGATGGGGTGGGAAGTGGGGTGGGTGATGGTGGTGATTTATTTGGTAAGAAATATATACAAACTGTTATTTTCTGTTTACATGCTATTTTGTTGCTAGAATATCGAAATTGGCAAAAAATTTTGTGTGTATGTATATGTGCATGCGTGTGTGTGTGTGTGTGTGTGTGTGTGTGTGTGTGTGTAAGAAGGGAAGTGTGGGGGTTGACTATGGAAAGGATGGAGTGGAGGGGGGCACCAGACTGTTTGATGATAGCTTGATGGTAGTGTGAAAAAATATAATCTTCTGCTGTCATCTGTTTCCATGAGAAGTCTCAAAATAAAGTTTAAAATAAGGAGTTTTGCTTCTGTTTAAACAGCCTCTGCGAGGGAAAAACCCTGTAGACCTCATTACAGTTGATTCCTTAATAGAACTTCAGGATTCTCAGAACCCCTTTCAGTACTGGATAGTTAGTGTGATTGAAAATATTGGAGGAAGATTACGCCTTCGCTATGTGGGATTGGAGGAGACTGAATCCTATGACCAGTGGTTGTTTTACTTGGATTACAGACTTCGACCAGTCGGTTGGTGTCAAGAGAATAAATACAGAATGGACCCACCTTCAGGTAAAGGTTAATGCACATAAGAATATTTTAATATGGACAATCTTTCAAAAGAATTTTGCTTCCTTAGAGTTAAGTGAGTGTCCAGATTCATTTTTTGATCCTGGGAAATAATTGATGAATAAAAAGTTTGAGACCGGGCAAAGCCTTTGCTATTTATAGCCACAAAATTATATTTCATTTTCTCCTCAAATCTGGCTGATTTACGTAAGGAGAAGATGAGATTCAAAAAGGAGCCTTTTTGGAAATTGGGTTTATAGGATCTACTGAATAATGTGCACATGGGGCAAACTTCCTAGCTTCTTTGTATTCTGAATATAGATTGCTAAAAGATCAAATATGCATTTTTTTGAATAGCTTCTAAGGACCATACTCATAGAACTCAATAAATACTATGTGACAAAGAAGTAGCAAAAAGAAATCTCCACCGTAAACCATTTATTAAACATATACTACCTTTCTCTCCACCCAGATATTGGAATTTATAGTCTAATAGGAGATAAAAGAAGGCAGATTAGTATAGTCATAATACTTGTATCCAAATCCTACCTGACACTAGTTACATGACTTGGCAGATCACTTAATTTCTTTAGGTATAATTTGCAAAGCGAGAGGTTGCAACTAGATGATGTCTGTGAACCCTTCCAGCTCAAGATGTATGGTCCTCGAAGACATTGTAAAATTATAGGAAGTGTGATGATCTATTTTGGTGAGAGTCAGAATAGGCCATTGGGGAGAAACATTTTAGTTTTAAAAATTCTCTCCAATTTTCTTGAAATTGTTCTTTTGACACCTTTATTTTTCTTTTTACCAATTATATATAACCTATATTCAGACAGGTGCATAACGTGTATGAGAAATACAATCTATTATTGGCTGAAAGTATTATTATTGGCTATGAGACATTTTGCAGTATCCTGTTAAATGTCTCATAGCTTATGAATGGACCTCCATCCATAATCAACATTTGGTTGTGAAACTTTCAGTTAGAAAGAAATGGACCTATTGAGAAACTAGAAGTACACGGGAAAATGTTCTTACCTTTAGGAAAAACCATCTTTGGGAAGAAACTTAATTTCTTTGATTATTAAAAATATCAGCATGTTCTTTAGGTATTAGTTTCTTAAGAGAAACAGCATAGCATAGTGGTTAGAATTGGCTTTTGGCAAGCAGAAAGAATTGGTTCTAATTCCTAACTTATTCACATTGTGTGAGCAGAGCAAATCACTTAACTTATCAGTTGTATGAGCAATTCTCTAGGTCTATCAGATACCAGAAGAATTCTTAAATCTGTATTGCTAGAGAAATTTTTTTTTTTTAAATTAGATCTCATTAAATCGCAGGATGAAACCTCTTCCCTAAAAGCCCTCTCCTCTTCTCCTTTCCCCATCAAAAACAAATAAATAAAAGGAGTTTTCTACTTAATTCAGCTTTGATCATTTAAAACAAAAGTGTTTTTTTTCCTGCTGCTATTCCCAAGGGCTTTTAATTTTAAAATATTTTCTTCCTACTTCTCCTACGTATCCCTTCTAAAATTTGTGAGAGATTATAGAAATGTTAGATGGTATTTCATTATTATTGTTGTTGGCAACATTTTGAAAGGCAGCCAAGAAATCTATTTATAACCTGGGTAATTTTGGAGTATAAAAGCAATCCATTTCCATAGGCAAAGAAACAAAGGGCATGTCAGTATTGTGAGGAAGTATCTAAGATTGGACCCCATGGAAAAGCCATAGCTTACTTAGCAGAGAAAATTGTACTTTGTGGCTGTGTAAATATCAGTTCAGTATATAGTTACCTTAGAAAAGTTCGGAGGAAATTCTTTCAAAAACTGATAACTAAACAAAGAATTATGAGTAGCTTGTTAAATGTTTTGGGATATTCCTAAAACTCTTACATCATTTTCAGGAAGAAGGGATGAAAAATGTTGTCATATTCCAAATAAGAATTTGGAAATTTCAAAAATTTCTTTATGGAATCTATATTGTACCTTTAGCAGGGAGCTCCTTTTTTGATCTTAAAAAAATGTGATTCATTTTCTAAGACAAATAAATGTAGTCTTTCCCCCCCCCTCCCCAGAGAGTTCTGCTTATAGATGTGGTCATCATCTGAAAGTTTCCTTTCAACATTCTAATTGGAAGACAAGGGCCAGTGGGATAGAGAAAAAGGAGGAAATGGAAAGACAGGCTCAGTGCCTTTTGGTTCTTCTCCAAATATCATAATTACAAGATGATAACTTTGCTGTAATCTTGTTAAGGCTATCAACACCCATGTGAGTTAGGAAGAAAGATACTATCTTTGTATTAAAAATGGGAAAAATTAAGGAATCAGGTTGTTCCAAGTATTTAAAAAATTATTTTAAAAAGACAGGAACAAATGCAGTGCTTACATTATAATCTCATTACCCTAATGCCAGAGAGGGTGAATTACAGTTACAGGCTCCCTTCAGGTGGTAAGGGTACTTTATCTGAGCCCATTTAATGTTGAACAGATGAATGTAGTCTAGTATGCTTGCAGAGGGAGGGGTAAGAAGGGAAATGGCTTGTATTTGGATGATATTCTGTAACTTTCCACAGAATTAACTGTCTTTCTTCTCTTTGTTTTTTACTCAATTGTTCTTTTAGTCACAATTCTCTATGACTTCCATTTGGAGTTTTTTCTTGGCAAAAACACTGGAGTACACTTTTTTTGGTTTTTTACAAATGTGGAAACTGAGGCAGACATGGTTAAGTGACCTGCCTTGGGTGACTCAATTTCTCTGAGATCAGATTCCTACTTGAGAAGGTGATTCTTCCCAACTATAGCCCTGGGACTCTATCCATTGCATCACCCAGGCAGCTAGCTACTCTTTCTAAGAGCATATAGCATTTGAGTTATCAGTTTGTAGAGTATCTCAAAGCCTTGGGGAAACACACACACACACACACACACACACACACACACACACACACACACACACACACACACACTTATTTTAGATAAAGATGATCTAAGGGATTGTGTTACTTTAGAATCAGAAAACTTGGCTTAATTAAAAAAGACGAGCTATCAGAAGGACCACAGATGTTAAAGGTTTCTTCTACTCCTTTGAACCTTCCAAAAAGTCATCCTCTTCTCAGTGGGTGAATTTACCCGAGGTAGTTAATTTTCTTCTATATTGTAAACAAACAAACAAAACCCTGCATATTTTCTTTTCCTGTATTTGTGATGTAAATTTTTGATGTGGGCATATATCATTCTCATAACGATTTTAAGTATAAAAGAAGGTAGGCATATAGGTCAGTGCTGCTGTTGTTTAGTCATTTGGCTCTGTTTCTTTTTTTTTTTTTTTCTTCCCCTCCAGCTTATTTTATAAAGGAAGAAATTGAGGCAAATAGAATTAAGCAACCCACCCAGAATCACACAGCTAATAAGTGTCTGAGGCCAGATTTGGATGCATAAAGTTGAGTTTTCCTGACTCCAGGCTTGGCACTGTATCCACTATATCACTTTTTGTATCCCTAGGGGCTAGTAAAATATCTAGTGCACAATAAGTGCTTAATAAATGTTCTTGATTGATTGTAGCTTTGGGATGAGCCACATTCATTCAGATATCTTTATTGTGTTCCTCTTGAATTAGTTCTTTTTTTGATGGCCTTAGTCTCGCTAAGTTTTTGATTTTTGAGGATGATTGGGGTTGACCATTCTGTTATCTTTTTAATTCCCATTCTTCAGTTTCTTGTCTAAACTCAGCCTTTCTAGTCTTCATCTGCACAGTAGGGACATGTGGTCACATGGCAATATATTATTAGAATTGAGTCCTTTCTATCCCCAAATTTTGGGATTTAAGGCAATAAGGCATATGGAAGGATACTTGCCTGACCAGATCATTCAAATAGAATCTGGAGGGACTTTCATTTTAACTTTTTAAGGTCTTTTTCTGACCTAATATATTGTCTTTTTTTTTTTTTTTTTAATCTCTTTTTTTTTCTCCCCTGATACCTACAATGAGACTTCTACCAAAACAATATGGTGTCAAATACTGTCATCTACCAGCCTTTAACTAAATCCTTTCTAATACAGGAGTTTTGTACCTGCCAAGAGTTTTTTTCTCATCACCCCTATCATCTTTAAGGAAAGTAATGTACATGTAAAGTTCTGTTGTCTCCAGAAACTGCGGATCACTCTCTGGGAGGAGATCTGCTGTCTCAAGTCAATCCCAGATTCTTCTTCCTGTAGAGAGCCGTCCCAACTCTGACCTAGAGTAGACTCCCCTAGACCCAATGTTGTCTTCTTTTATCCTCCCAGAGAATGGGCGTGTGAGAACTCAAGGGCTTGTGGGAAAATTACTTCAACCAATGAACTTGCTCCTTTTAAAGGTGTAAACTCCTTTTCATATGTAAACTCCTCCTCAGAAGTTCAAAGGGGTAAACTCCCCTTAAAGGCCAAACCAAAGGTGTGAACTAGAGAATTGTTAAGTACCGACTTAGCACTTAGTAAGAACCTAACATCTCCCCCTTTCTTTTGATTTAGAACATAGGGTGGTCATGACCTTGAAACATAAATCCATCAATATGGGAGGCATTACACATAATTACATAGATTATATAAACACATAGTAATACAGTAACATAACACATGCTAGAAGTATGTAACAAATAACATGATCAAATAATCATAAATTGAGAATTTACAAATGTCCATAAGTCCATTGTCCATTAGTCTCACCTTGTGTTAGAAAATCCAATGATTCCTGCTAGTTTTAAAATTCTTTAAAAGTCTTGTCTTGTGTTAGGGAGTCTTTAACAGTCTCATTATCTCATTAGCACTTAGTAAGAACCTAACAGTCCCCTTAAATCTTTTTTATCAAATCCAGTTTTATTCATTCCTTGGTAGCAGCCCCCACAGATGATTATGATTTATGATAAATCTTATGATTTATGTTGCCTATTTGATCACATATTTTAAAATTCTTGTTCATATTGTGGTTCCTATACTTCTGTCTTTCTTACTCCTAAGTCTATTTTTCATACTCATGATTACTATTGTACTGCTATCTTTTTTCACTCTCTCTTCTGCTCACAATTGACCAATTAATTGTGCATTGAAATATCACCCTTAAATCACTTAACTTCTTGCCCATCACCATTTGGTTCCTGCCAGTTCTCAAACCTGTCACTTTTTTTCCCCCTGGTATCATAGCAAACTCATGAAATCTAATCTCCTTTAGACCCTGACTGATGGATAATACTCCCCCCCTTTTTTTTTTCCTTTTTGATTGATGATTTTGTCATGTTTTTCTCCCCCCAACCCATCTAAGCTGATTCAGACTCCATCTCCATTTTTTATCCTTTTTCTCCCTTTCTTCCTTCAGGCCCCATCAGACAAATTTGTATTCCTGCCTTAATTGAGAACATTAAGGCCATTAACTGTGATCTTCCTCAAAAACTCCCCTTTCTCTTGACCTCCTTGGGTTCAGTCTTCCTTCTCAACCTTTCCTCTAGGAGCTTGTTTCATCAATTGCTCTCTTTTGATTCCTTTTCCTCAAGTCTATAGACATTCTTAGGTTTTTCCCTTTGAAAACAAAGAAATGAAACTCTGAACTTGACCTTACTATTCATACATCTTATGTTTCTCTTCCCTTTTGTTGGCAAACTCCTAAAAAGAATAGTCTCTGTTTACTGTCTCTTCTTTCTTTCTTCTGCTCTCATTTCAACCTTTTAAATCTGGATTTTGACTCTAGAATTCTTCTGGAACTATTGCCTTTTAGGTTTCTTGGATCTTTTAATTCCTAGTTTTTCAACGACTTCTTCAGCCTTATTGACTCTTCTGTAGCCTTTGTCATTGTTTACCATTCATTTTTGGATCTTCATTCCTCTCTTGGCTTATATGGGTGGTACAGTGGACCGCCACAGGTCCTGGAGCCAGAGAGACCCAAGGGCAAATCAGTATCAGACACCAATCTCTGCCTGCCTCAGTTTCCCTATATGTAAAAATGGGGGTTGTTCTGAGGATGAGACAATATTCGTAATAAAGTACTTTGCAAAAAGTAGTATATAAATATTAGCTAATATTTTTATTATTATTTCTGTGATTCTGTTCTAAGCTGGTTCTCTTACCAGTTTGATCATTCCAGTCTGTTTCATTATGTATCCCCCTTTGGCTAAGCATGATTTCCCCCTCTGACCTTGGTCCTCTTCTCTTTCTATATTCTCTCCCCCTTTGTTTTTGTCATCTCTCATAGTTTCATTGATTATTTCTATGCAAATCTCTCTAAATTGATGTGGTCATCCTTAAATCTCTTCCTTGTTCTATTTTCCACCCTATCAGGACATATTCACTTAGATATTTCCCAGCATCTCAAAGCCTACATGCCCTAATTATAACACACCCATCTCTTTCTCCTTTTTCTTTCTTCTATTCCCTTTTCATTAAACTTCTCTATTTCTGTTAATTCAATCAAGTAAGTAAGATTGGAATCATCCTTGACTCTTATTCTCTATTTCCTCACCTTTTTCCCCCTCCACATCTAGTTATCTTGTTGATTTTCCTTACACATTATTTATATCTTTTGCCCTTTTCTTCACTTACCTTGCTCTCTTCTTCCCTCATACTGAAGTTTCTAATTATCATCTAACTGGAGTATTAACAATAGACTGCTTATTGGTCCTCCTTTCTCCAACCTCTTTCTTCTTTAACCTACCTTCATACATTGCCCAAAAAAAAAAAAAAAAAGAAAAAAAAATTTTTAGGTGTAGATCTGACCATGTCGTTCTTCTACTCAGAAACCTTCAGTGGATCACTATTGCCGGTGGTGTAAAGCACAAGGCTGTCATTTAAAAATCTTCCATAATCCAACTGTAACATATTTATCCAGTCTTATTTCACATGTCTTTTTATGCATTCTGTATTCCAACTAAACAGGATTGCAGGTGTTCCTATATTCCACCTTCCATCTATTTTCTGCCATACATTTGTAAAAGCAACTCTCATGTCAGTCAACAAACATTAAAGACTTACTATGTGCCAGGTACTGAACTACTAAACACTGGGGGACAAATATGAATGTATGGAATATGATCCCTTTTCTCCTTAGTCTCAGTATTTTATCTTTCTATTCAAGGCTCATTTTAGTTGTTCTGTGAAAATTTTCCTGAATTTACTTATCTAGGAAAAACAAGGGAAGGGAGTGTTTATATAGATCAGATAGAGTACTAGTATAGGATTTCTTATATTATTCTGTATCATGGACTCCTTGGGCAGGATGATGAATCCAGTTGACCTGTTCTCAGGATAATGTCTTCAAAAATATGAAATGAAACATTTAGGTTATGCAAAGTTATATTGAAATACAATTATCAAAATATACTTTTAAAAAAGATCCATGTTCCCTGGGAACCTTTGTGGAAGCTCCATGAGACCCAGAACTGCATTTATTTTGGTTTTGTCTTTTTATCACCAGTGCCTGAATTGGCAATATTATGTACTAGATGGACAACTGGCTAGGGAGACCTATTGTTTATCTGTAATCCTCGCCTTCTGTAACCTCTCAGTGCCCCAGGCAGGTGCTGATCTTAATTGGTTAAGGCAGTTTCCTTATTGGATGTTCCCTATACCAAAGAAATCACCCCCCCCCCACCAAAAAAAAAAATTAAAAACCCTACACCTAGCTTTGCATGTAGCATACCCTTAATAATTGTTGAATTGAATAGAATTGTTTGGTCTCAGGATTTTCCAAGTTATTTTTTATACTCAAGCTTTCTGTAACATTTATTATAAAACAGCCTGCCAAATTCTACAAAGGAAGATTGCCTCATTTTCATGTAGGCTTCTAGTTAAAGATGAATCAGGACACATTTTAATTGCTTATTACTTCCCCTAAACACACATTGACATGGTGCACTTTGTTAAATTACCTGCAACACTAGCATTTTAAGAAAATGCTTTATGCTCTTTTAACAGTACTGTTTATTGTCCATAAACTTGCCAGTGTAATCGAAATGCCTTTGTCTAATGAATTGCACACATGTGCAGTTCTGCTTATTGAAACTATTAGGTGTTTAGCTTCTGCAGGTGGTTTAGTATAACTGACAACACTGCAGTTAATTTTCACCTTTTAAAAAAAGAGAAATAAGCTCCAGGGTTAAATTCCATTTTCATATGGAGTATTCCTAGAAGGAGGGCAGAGGGATATTTTCCAGGGACTGGTTTGAAGCCCCTTTCTGATCATGGTTTGGCTTTATGATTTTATCCCTACCTCCTATACATTTGGCCTTGAAGCTTTAGTCTGAGCAGAATGTCAGCATTCCTGGTTTGGGGATAGCTTGAAGACTGATCAGTTTTCAGAAATCTATGTGGATCCTGAAGGACTGGCAAAACAGAAATTGCCTGTTACACTGGTAAAGTTGAATAACACTTCGTCTTGCCTTCAGCCACATAGGCAGTTCTCCCTTCCTATCCCAAAAGGAAGCTCTCCTATCTGAAATACCATTTCTACTAAGACTGAAGAGAGGATACTTTGTTTTCCAGAGTCCATGGGCCATATGAGGGATGGGGAGGAGTTCATGACTTTCCTTTCTTTTTTTTCATTCCCCTCTCTTTCCCCCCAAAAATGCATTCTAACTATTGTAATATATAACTAGAACCCATTCAAGTATACAACTCATCTTTACTACAGAGGGAATCTCAGGGTATACAATAACTAATTAATATAACAATTGTTAATTAATATACTTTTATTGTCATTATTTTGTGCATTTTATTAATGTCAATAATAATTATTAATTTAATTATATTTATAACTAGAACATAAATGCATAACTTTTCATTAAGTACTTAACTAGGCAGAGAATCAGAGTATTAAAGAGTCTCTTTGGTGTTGCTTAATTTTTTTTCCCCCATGGCATTCTTTTAGCCATAATCTTTGGAGTTACTGCAATTTCTTATAAGTCAGTCTTGCTTCAAACCCAGTCCTGGATTGAGTGGTCTTGAAAGGATACTGTTTTTTTAGGTGTCTTCTGCAGGAATTCTTTGTTTTCTTTCTGGCTCTAAAGGGCACAGCTGAACTACACATCTAATTTAGTGCTTTTCTAGCAAGCTGATTATTATCTTTACTTCCCTATTCTCATTCATTTCGTTTTATGTTCTCATTTTATTATTATTCATTTCTCCCTCTGAATCTAGTTTTTTTAAAAGGTTTCACGAAGCATGGTTCCTTGCAGTAACTAGCATCCCTGGTATTGTGTGTCTGTCCCATATTCCTATCATCCTCACTCCACTCAGGATGATCCCTTTCTGGTATGCTTACATTTATAAGGTGCATGCTGTCCATATGCATTTTTATTCTAACTATCCTCTGGCTTTAGTCTAGTTACCTACTAAGTAAGATGCAAGCTTTTCTGACTTGATATTTTTAGGGATCAGGCCCTTCCCAGTTTCATCCACAAATGACTGTCATTGTTCTTCCAATCCCTAAAGATCTGGTGGAGTTACCTCTTGCTCTCTCAGAAGCAAAAGACAAATAGATGATAAAGAATGCTTTTGAAGCTATGTCACATTTATAGAAAATTGCATCCTGCACTGAATGCTAATTCTTGTTAATATTCTATCCATTTATTGTATCTACCTCTTCCCCCCAATTTTATTTCTCTCTCCAGCCAATATGGAGGTCAGACTTAATTCTTTAGAGTAGTTATTGGTCTCCTCCAGTAGCTTCCAGTTTTTAAGAACCACAATGTCAGCCACCACCAGCAATATCTAGTATTCTCACCTTTGATAAGGGAATCAGTTTGGATTCCACTCTAGACCTCCTCCATGATGATATAGAGTTCAATACTTGGCCCATATCTTCCTATTTTATTTTATTGAATAATATTTAACTTGGACTCCACAGGAAGGTCAGGCAGGAAAAACTGCTTACATTAATATCCTTTCATAGATCTCACTTAGGAGACAGGATGGGAACAGTGATATGATTGAACTATCATTTTGAATGAATTAACCACAATTCTTTTGGGCTTTTCCATCTGCCCAGACCCTGAATTTTTAAGTCCTTCAGACTTTACCATTTGACCTTCTAATCTGCCTTCATGATCCTTGGACACTACTATCTCACCTGTTACTATTTCTAAGTTTCTATCGATATCTTGCTATTTAACTATAGTCTTTGAATTTTCAGACCTGTATATTTACCTTGAATCTGAACACAGCTTCTTTTTAGAGTATAAGCTGTTTGTGAGCAGGAACTGCTTTACTCTTTGAGTTTTTATCCCCAGAGTTCAGCTCAAGGCTTGGCACTTACTATTAATATATGCTTTATCACCCTTTCTTTCCATTCCTTCGTTCATATATAGATATATAGATATATAGATATATAGATATAGATAAGGAGGCACCTTTTAGAAGAAGGTTCAAGGCAATTGGTTTGATCTAATGAATCAAATGCTTTTTTGTAACCAATATGAAAGCAGAATGGAATCCTAGATTTACTATATCTTTGTCATTTGTTTGATGATAATATATATCTTTTCCATACCTTTATTACTTTTCCCTTCTTTAGTTACTGGATGACTCTGTCCTTCAATACCCTTGCAATTTTGTCATCACTTGCAAAGATCTCCTTTATGTACACTAAGTTTAATCCAAGTTATTTTCCTATGTTTTATTTTATACTATCTCAATTTCCTCCACAAGGACATCCAAGACTGGAATATTTCAGAGACTAAATATTATTGACTTTACTCCCCTTGATGGTGAAACAAAGTTTGTTATAAAAATATATCTTTCATTTTTTGTTTCTTGATCTTCCATTTTTCATCTCTGAGTGCTCTTGGTTTATTTCCTTACTTGGTCACCTACAAAGTTATATTTAAACTGATTTAACCCTTAACTGTTATCTATATAATGATGAGATTAATACTGTTCATAATCATTCTTTTCCATGAGATTTTACAATTTTTTCCCCCCTAAACCAATGTTCCCTTTTACTCTCTTTCCTTGGCAATAAGTCAAGTGTGTGCTGACTCAGAAACCTTTTAGACTGTTTTGTGGTCTCTTTGTTATGATAATTGGTTCCTATTGGAAAAATTTCTGAATAAAATTATTATAGTTTGTGGTCTGTATTCTTCCATCCATATTTTTTTTTTGATCATCAATAATATATTTAAATCTGCCTAAAGGCAGTTTTTTTGATTGTACACATATCTTTTTTCTCATTTTTATTCTAGCTTTGTACTAATTTTGTAGTTGGCTCTTATAAGTCAGTGGTCTGGCTGTACCCTGACAGATGAATCAGGAATGACTCCTATTATCAGTAGTGAATCATTTCCTGTTTGTTAAAATATAATCAGTTTCATTATTTGCAGTATTATTTAGCTCAAAATGTTCAGTGCCTAATGATTTTGTTTTTCTGGAAGAAAGTATCCTTGTTATGTAGACAAGGGGCATCTGTGTAGTCTTTCCATTTTTGGCCTTTCTTAGTCCTTTTCCTTGATTCCTATTTTTGAACATATCTTATCATCTTACCCAATTTCTACCTTTGCATTGAAGTCACCTCATACAAGCACAGATATGTACAACTTGGAGGATCTTACTGTGTTCTTTATAAAAAATTTTTTTTAATCTTTTTAGACTTTTGAATAGATAGATGTTGGTTGGTATGTAAGTTGGAGTTATTTTCATGGCTGTCTTTTCATACCTCAGCAATCAAAGATGACCAAATATTCCATAGAGTGATATTTCTTATTGCCTTTGAGTAGGTGTAGGATAAAACCAACTCTACCCAATACTTTGCCTCATGGGAGCCTCTCAATAATCTGCTATTCACATTTTTGTTTCCTTGTAGAAGTGAGAATGTCAGCATTAATAGGATTCAGTTTTTCTAGTAGTATATTTACTCAGTGGACATTGGACAAGACTCTTATTTTTAGATTACCAGACTAGAGTACCATTTTAGACAAACCATCAAATAAGAGTTTGACAGTCATAAGGGGTTTCATGAACTGTTTTGTATTATGGACCACTTTGGCATTTGAGAAAAGGCTTCTTAGAATAATGTTTTCTAAATTCAAAAATATATGGAAGAAACCAATTCTAGTGAAATAGTGATATGTTTAAAAAAAAACAACAACCAGCAACACTTAATTCACAGAGTTCCTAGTAATAGCAACATGTCTTAAATCTCTGACACTATGTTCCCTTTTCATCTATGTTGCCATCGTTACCAGAAAAGTTACATAAAACTACAGGCCATTTTATATTTTTATTTATTGGTTTGTCTTGGCCAAATTGGTAATTTTCTGGTGGTGATTTTCACTCTCAATTAAGTTAGTCCTTGGAAAGTAGAATCAGACTCCTGGTATCATATTCAAAGTCTTTGCAGCATTATAAACCGTCCATAGTTAGTACTGCAGTGTCAAAGCTTTCAAGACTCCAGGTTCACCTCCAGACTATTCAGTAGCATCAGAATAGGGCTTTGTGGAGCACATTATTCTATACTGAGAATAAATTAGTACTAACCTAAGTACCATAGTGTAAAAAAAATCAAGATGACTGGTTTAAAATGAATCAAGTCATCACTCCACTCTGGTTGCTTCAAAGCAATGCAAAATTCAGTGTTTGAAGAACTACATTTAATTTCCTTAAACTATATTTTCAGCACATTAATGTCAGATTTAGTAAATTCTATAGAAATGGTTTCTCTTCTGCAGTTTATGATGTGAAAATCAATTAGTGAAGTAGCAATCCGAAGATATTTGTTGACTGCACTCAAACTCCTAAGTATTAGGCTAGCCATCATAAATTCAGTGTCAGCTATGAAGATACTTCATGGCTTGACTGACTTCATAGGAATATTTCTTTTATCCCTCTACCTTAATTGGTTGTAAATGGTAACTTCTTTATTTAAAAAATTGTCTCAACACAAAGTTTCCCTCCTAATACTGAAGTATTATTTGTATGCAAATATAGTCTGTTAGTATTTACTAGTAATAGTAAGCTAATCTTGGTTTTTTTTTTTTTTTTGCATCTTAGTCATAGGTACACTTGAGTGAGGTATTGATGGTTCATTGAGTTTGGGCAGCATTTCTTTCTCACATAAAAAGTATTGAAAATAATAAAGAGACAATGAACATATATACATCCTACAAGGTCTCAAAGTACAAGGTGAATCTAGGAGCACTGAGGATCAAAATATATGATCACATTTTAAAAAACAGACAGGCAGGGAATTAAAAATATAGCCCCAAATGTTTAATGTTACCCTTTAACTGTACTTAAATTCATATTCATATCCTGTCTGTCGGTCTAAAGTAGCCTAGGTTGATATAGTGATGGTATAAACATATCCACTTCCAGTGAGTGCTTCTGCAAATCCTATTTTGATAAGGTCTTAAATCTGTTAGGAACAGATCATAAAATTCCCTTGAAGTTTCAGCCACAGGTAAAAACATTACTTGACAACTTCTTTTCTTTTCTTCTTTTTTTTAATTAAAATTTTTTTTTTTTTACACTCGGTGAATAGCCCACATGGGTAATCCCCACCCCCCCACCCCCCAGAAACAAATATGGGTAGCATGTGGTGTGTTAACGACAACATTTCAAGTGTAAATATTAAACTTGGTTAGTAAATTTTAATTTACCTTTCAGTAATTTTATGATTTACATGGATCTCTTTTTCACTATGCAGAAAGCTTAGAGATTTAGTGACAAATGTGCTATAATAATGGTGACTGATAGGCAAGGGAATGCTTTTTTAGTATGGAAATACATCAGATATTAAGTTCTTCATCAGTGGATATTGTTTCCTAGGTGATTTGTGGGTAGTGCATCACTGAAGGTCTTGCTAATGTGATTAATACCATTAAATCCCTTTTAGAATGCTTGTAGAGTATATGCAAATGCTCCCTTTAGAGGAGCCTTGTTTAGCCCATTTTGCACATTGTATAATGGAATCCCAAATTGTCATTAATCTCACAAATTTGGGAGTGGGTCTTTGTAGTAGTTACAGTGTGACTGCTGTGGTTATTAGGTTTTTACTGAGGGTTTGCAAAGTTAACATTTGTGAATGAATACACAGAATTGTAGCACTCTTTAGTCTATACACTGTTATATGATTTGTTGTTGTTCACCCAGAAATCTATTCTTTGAAGACAACATCTGAATGGAAATGTGCTCTGGAAAAATCTCTTAGTGATGCTGCAAAATTTCCTCTTCCAATGGAAGTTTTCAAGGTAAGCCATTCATTCTTTACTGGGATATAGGTTTGGACAGGAGACAAGAAACTTATGAATATGTGAATGTTTTTAATGTCATGCTGATGAATATGTGTGTTGGTGTTCTAGTCAATCATTCAGCTCAGTTTCTCCACTTTAGAAAGCTTCATTTTTCATGATATTTCCATTTCAGATATTTCTATAGAGACCTTATAAGTGCAATCATATAATCTGAGTCAGGAAGCCTGGATTCTTATCCAAAGTTTGCCACTCATTTCCTGTTTAGTCCTGGTGGACAAGTCTTTTTATCTCCCCCATGTCTCAATTTATTAATTTGTGTAAGTGTAAATGAAGAGGATATACTCAGTGTTGATGGCGATATACGGCCCTATAAAAAGATAAACAAATCAAGTTGCATATTTGAATTGTAGTGTTGAGCCACTATCCTTTTCAGGTTCTGTTTTTGATTCAGTAGACAACATATTGAGCATGTTATTTATTAAGCATGTAACTTTTGCAGTTTTCCCCTGTGATTACCTATGACGTTAAATGTATTGATTACTTAATACATGCATAAGTAGAAGTTACATACTTATTTGCTATAATGAAAGGAAATTTATAATATTTGCAATAATCTGAAATAGATTGAATCTCTAATCTTCTTTTAAATTTTACACAAAATTGTAAGAATATGCATACTCCCATTCCATTCCCACCCCCACACATGGGGGGCAGGGAGAAGAGCTATATTATAGAATCATAGGGTTTTAGAACAGAAAAGAGATCACCTTGTCCAGTCTTTTTACTGCATAGATGGGTAATCAAGATTCAGAGAAAATGAAATTCAAATAGCAGAGACTAGAATTTGTTTCCAAGCTCCCAGGTTAGTGTTCTCTCAGGTATATTTGGCAAAGTGAATATATTATTATTAGTAATGATAACAGCTAGCATTTGTTTGGTACTTTCAAGATTTCCAAAACACTTTACAAAAATTCTTACAACAACCCTGGGAGGTAGGTGCTATTATCAACCCCCATTTTATAGATGAAGAAACTGAAGCTTAGGGGAGGTTATCTAGTAAGTGTCTGAGACAGGATTTGAAGTCAGATTTTCCTAATTTCAGGTAAATTCCTTTATCTCCTCAGTCACCTAATGTAGGCAGCAAAATTCACTCTACATAGGATTATGGAAAGAGCATTGAATGTATAGTCTAAGGTCCCAAGTTCAAATCCTGCCTTTAATGGTTAATATCTCTATGACCTTCCTCAAATCATTTAATCCGCCTGGATCTTGCATTTCTTATTTATAAAATGAGATAGTTGGACCAAATGTCCTTAGAAGTCCCTCCCAGATTCAGATCTCTGGTTCTGTGAATTCTCAAAGTTTTTCTAGTGAGTTCCAAGTCAGCATAAAATCATTTTCTAAATTATAATAGCATAATTGGGTTTTTGGTGGTTTTAAAAATATTATTAATTTTTTAAGCTCCGTGAAGGTAGGGATTCAAAAATATTCAGAGATCCTTGTGTATAGTTGTCATATAATAAATGTTTGGAAAAAGAAGGGGATAAATAGTGGTCTGGATGTTTGTTTTCTGAGTTTTTTTTCCAGTACTGATTCCATTTTTTGGCAGGTTAGAAAAAATCGACTCATCTTTCAGTTTTATAATTTCTCTGTTTATAAAAATGGGGTTAAAACGACTCATCTGTTAATTTATGATACAGATATATGTCTTTAGGATGAACTGCTTGACATGTTTACAACATTTTAAGCTGCTTGACTGAAGACATTGTTGCACCAGTAGCAGTAATTGCTGACAAATCAGGGCTGCCTAAGCATTTTTTCTGACTGATCCTGTTAATGAAATAATGTATAATCATGTCAGATAAAGTAACTCAACAATCCTTAATGCTTTCCTGAGGTAATATTGAAAAATGAAGTTATAGATAAACCTCTATAACTTTATTCTGTAACGTGCTCTCCTGGCAGTTACAATTACTAGTCTGTCCTAGACCCACCAGAGTACCTTTGACCACTGTCCTTTGCAGTGTGAGCTCTACCCGGCTCGCCTCCTCTGAGGCCTTCTAAGGTCTCTGGCCACAATCTCTTGAATCTATAGCTTAATAACCGGTAGCGCACTCAAGAACAACCACGTGTAATCTTAAAAGCCTTTATTATACCTACTCACATAATGCCCTGACTTGATGCCCTGACTTGTTGGTTCCCGAGTGAACACCTGGTCAGAAGACCCATGTGTTCACTACCAAAACCCTTACCTCTTTTGGCTACCCATCTTGGCTTGGCCACCCAGGCTGGGGAGCCAGGGTGAACAGCATGAGGTTAAAGAGGGCGGTTGCTGCCTGCAGTGGGCTTACATAGGGCCTGTGAGGTCACACACACAGCCAATCAGCGAGAGAGTCACCCATTACGAAGCTATCTCAATATGGCCAGGATCCCGCCCAAGGGCAGTCCTAATATCCACAGAAATTACTTCCGGGCCTCAATCTCCCGATGCACTGTGTCCGCCCATTTAAAGGGCCCTTACGATTCCCTTTCTCTTGTTTTGCGGGAACCGCACATCTCACCAAGCTAAACTTTTAGCACCAGCTATAGTTCACTTGATCCATGAAATGACAGTGTTATGCCCAAGGAGGTACAAAGCAGCAGAACTGTAAACAGAAGTATGACAATAAGAACCAGGCTCAACAGTGGCCCAAGTGTTCAACCCATTCATCAAAGTCATACTCGAGATAATAGGCCAAAGAGGTTGGATGCCAATGAGGTAGGATGTCAACACTGAGGTGGGAAGTCAACAAGGTAAAACATCACAATTCTAGTTAACAAATATCAGTAGGTAGATTGTCACAATTCTAGTTACATTTATCACAGTTCTAGACCAATTCTAGTTTCTTACAATTTTCTGTTGCACTTTTCACAATCCTAGAACAATTCTAGCTTATCACAATTCTCAATTGCACTTTTCACAATCCTAGAACAATTCTAGCTTATCACAATTCTCAATTGCACTTGTCACAATCCTAGAACAATTCTAGTTTATCACAATTCTCAATTGCACTTTTCACAATTCTAGAACAATTCTAGCTTATCACAATTCTCTATTGCACTTTTCACAATCCTAGAGCAATTCTAGTTTCACAGGTGCACATAAGCAAAGTCATGTCCAGTAACATTGTCTCAATAACAATGGCAGGTGGGTGTGTTGGTTTTTCACCCACTAATTTAAAAGCATAGTCCTTCAATAGAAAGCATAGGGCAAAGCCTCTTCCCAGGCCACCATATGGCAAGTGGCCACGGGCAGTCAGCCAGGAAGCAACATGATGGGAGAAAGGGACTACAATTAGGGAGGATAGAGTTGTATGCAGCTGGGACAATTGAGATACCCCCTGGAGAGGTGAAATCTGTTCCTCTCCAACCTATGGATCCCTTGCCTCCAGGCACAGTAGGCTTGACCATTTCACCTCCTGAGAGTACTTACAAGACAGTGTTCATTCATACACTGATGTGAGAAACTGGGGAATGTGTAGATAATATCCCAGTCACTAACACAGGGAGACAATGTGTGACTTATCAACCAGGGGAAGTAGTAGCATCGGGTTTATTGATACAGACTCCTAATAAGCAACCTGGTGACAGTCACCCATGTTCGGACTCCAAGCAGAAAAACCCAGGAATATACTGGACAGCAGCTGTGACAGCTGACCGACCTATGCTCACCATCTATATAAATGGCATACCATTAGAAGGACTGGTGGACACAGGTGCAGATCGCACAGTCATTAGAGGTGCCAACTGGCCCAGTCACTGGCCAAAGACTAAGGCAGACACCTACATGTCTGGGGTAGGAGGATCAATAGCAGCTGAAGTTAGTGCTACCCCTTTAAGATGGGTATTTGAAGGTGAAACAGGAGTTTTTACTCCTTTTATAGTTGAAAAAATCCCCATCAATCTGTGGGGAAGAGACATTTTACAACAATTAGGGTTAAAAATGAGTACTCCGGTTTTTTAGGCAGGGCTGCTGTTGAAGGCCTGCCAACACTTTCACCTGTTCCTATCCAGTGGAAAACTGATACACCAGTGTGGATAGAACAGTGGCCCTTAGATAACAATAAAATTCAGGCCTTACTAGATATAGTACAGGAACAACTTGATCAAGGACACTTACAACCTTCTCTAAGTCCTTGGAATTCCCCAGTATTTGTTGTAAAAAAGAAATCTGGAAAATGGAGGATGTTGACTGATTTAAGAAAGGTAAATGAACAGATGGAAACTATGGGAACTCTTCAACCTGGACTTCCATCTCCTACTCAGTTGCCTAGAGAATGGCCTCTGTGGGTTATAGACATTAAGGATTGTTTCTATTCTATCCCTCTAGATAAGGAGGATATGAAAAGATTTGCCTTTTCAGTGCCCAGCGTTAACTTAGCTGAGCCTTATAAAAGATATGAATGGACAGTTTTGCCACAGGGAATGAAAAACAGCCCTACTATGTGTCAAATGTATGTTGCTGCTGCTCTTAGTCCAGTAAGAAAAGCATTTCCAAAAGTAATGTTATTACATTACATGGATGATATATTGGGATGTGCACCTGAGGAACAAATGTTAGAAGCATGTCTACAAAAAACCATAGAAACACTAAGGAATTATAAATTGCACATAGCTTCAGAAAAGATTCAAAGATATGCTCCTTTTCAATATTTAGGATATGAAGTATATCCTAAGGTGCTTACAGTACAAAAACTCTCCTTAAGAACAGAGAAGCTAAACACCTTAAATGACTTCCAGAAATTGATAGGAGATATCCAATGGATGCGTCCCGTGCTAGGCTTGACTACCTGTCAATTGCAACCATTATATGACATTTTAAGGGGAGACAGTGCTTTAAATTCACCACGCCAGCTTACAAAAGAAGCTCAAGAGGCTTTGAGACAAGTTGAACTGGCTTTATCCAATGTGGTTGAAAGAGTCACTCAAAAACCCTTGGAAATATCAGTTTTTGCTACACAAGAGGCCCCCACAGCAGTCCTTCATCAAGGAGACAGTGTGATAGAGTGGGTGAACCTCCCAGCACAACCAGAACAAAGCCTTACTACTTACCCAGTGCTTGTGGCTAGAATTTTATTAAAGGCCATTAAACGAGCAGTACAATTATCTGGGACAAGACCTGACAAGATATATTCCTTTTATACTAATGCACAAGTTAATGTGTGCTGCGAAACCATCCCAGAGTGGCAAATTTTATTAACCATGGCTCCAAATTTTGCACACGGGTCTCCATTAAAGATAACCAGACTGCTACATAATTGGCAATGGATTCTTGAAGAAAAGGTTTCTAAAGTTCCTCTTAAAGGACCAACTATCTTTACAGATGCATCCAAACATAATATTTGTGCTGTGTATTCTTGTGACTTAACCATAAAGAGAGTTATCAGAACTCCTTTTCAGTCCACTCAGCAGAATGAATTGTATGCAATCATTCTAGCTCTTGCTTATTATCCGGGAGACATAAATATAATATCTGATTCAGCCTATTCAGTAGGTGTGGTACAAAGAATTGCCACAGCCCAAATAAAATTTGTAGCCTCCAATATATATCAGCTCTTTAAAGAGCTTCAAGAGCAAGTGAGAAAGCATCCAGGTAAGATTTATATTTTGCATGTCCATTCCCATAGTGGACTTCCAGGTCCTATTTTTGATGGTAATTCAAAGGCAGATAGCCTTCTAACCATGCTGGCCAGTACTCCTTTATTTCAAGAAGCACAAGAGTCTCATTCTAAATATCATCAGGCTGCCCGAGCTTTACGTTTGCAGTTTGGAATAACAAGAGAAGAAGCTAGGAGCATAGTAAAAGCCTGTACAGCTTGCCTTCCTTTCCATGCTCCTACACTCCCTCCAGGGAAGAACCCTCGTGGTTTGAGACCTAATGAAATTTGGCAAATGGATGTGACCCATTATAAATCTTTTGGTCGTCTATCTTTTATCCATGTCGTTGTAGACACCTTTTCAGGATTCACATTTGCAATGCCAGCAGCAAAACAGACAGCCCGAGTGGTAACTGAATTCCTTATACAAGCATTTGCAATTATGGGCGTGCCACAAGCAATAAAAACAGACAATGGACCTGCATATACGTCCAAACATTTTACACACTTTTGTGCACAGTATAAGATTTTACACACCACGGGCATACCCTTTAATCCTCAAGGGCAGGCAATAGTAGAGAGAAGAAACAGAGATATTAAGACACTCCTCCAAAAACAAAAGAAAGGGGGAGCCACGGGTAACCCTAGAGAACTTCTAAATTTAGTTCTCTATACCATTAATTTTTTTAATTTTTGACAAAGATGCACTGTGTCCGCCCATTTAAAGGGCCCTTACATTATTCCATTTTAAATGAATTTTGTATCTTGACAATATAATAAGAGCATAATTAGAGATACAGGTTGATTATTTAGAAGTATATTTGAAAAAGCTTATGTTAAAAAAAAAGAATAAACTTTATCAATAGTTTTGTTGTTTGCTTGTTTTAATTAAAACGTCAGTCATGATTTTTATTATGGCAATTTGCTGTTATTTTCTAAAATATAATTTTTTTTTCTTTTGACTTCTGCTTAGACTTAGGAAGTCATTTTTGTGAAGCACTGAGAATTATATCCTGTTAATTTTTCATATACTTAGTCTGCTTTCTCTTGATCAAAATCTCTTTGAGGGCAAAGACCACATAATATACCACTTCATGTGATTCTCATCATATCTGTCTAACCCAGTATTTGGCATATGGAAGATGCTCACAAAATACACATTTTTATATATTCTCATTATGGATGGGATTAATGCTCCCTTAAATAAAAGGAAACAAAATATTGACTCAGACTTTCTTAATCTTGCGTTTTAATAAAGGGTATAATTTGGCATCTTAAAATCTAATTCAGTTACAACTTTAAAAAAAAAAAAACTTTATGATGCTACTTTCCTCATAATATGAAACCATTTAAAATGAGTGAGTAGGAGAAATCCTAAAGGTCTTCAGTGGGGCTCATACATTGGATTAACAGTCTCAGGCTATTTGTGAATTCATCTACTTTACTGTTCATTGGTCAGAAATTGCATGCCCATCCTAGGTAGGTAAGCGGTGTTGTGGGATGAAGCAGCAGCCCTGGAATCAGGAAGACCTGAGTTTAGATCCAGCCTCAGTGTGACCCTGCTCAAGTCACTTAACTCCAATTATATCCCTTACTTCTGAAAAAAAAAGTGCATGCCTGTGATTTAAACTTATACAGATGGAATGTAGGATCTGTTATATTTTTATGTTTGTATTTTCAGCAGTCTTTGAAATCTGAGAGGCAGTTAATAAATACTTGTTGATGGATGGAATTTTAAAACTTTAAGAAATTGAAAATTGTATTTTATCAGAGAATATGAAAAATTAAAAACCTGTAGTCATATTCTGTTGTATGTAGTTACAGTCCCAAGAAGATAATTAAGTCTAAAGAAATTATGCGGGTGTGGTATAAGGCTGCATCACCACAATTAAAAAATTACAAGGGATGGAAAAAAAAAAATCTCTTTTTTAAAAAAAATAAGTTTGAAAGTTTCAGCATGCAAATATATTCCTGCAGGGTCCAAAAATAGACTCTGTATTTTCCCTGTTATCACTGTTTGATCATCACTGTTTCCCAGCAGGCAGACTTATTTCTAGTTATTTTCATTGTGGTGCAAGGAATATATGTTTGGATTCAGCAATGAATCATCCTAGATGCATGCTGTGGTGGGAAATTGTCATAATGTTCAGCTGTTATGAGACACAAGTCAAAGCTAAGCACATTTAATGGGCTGAGATGAACAATATTTCAAGGCCATTCTTTTTACACTTCAGATAAATTGGTGTTTTGATGGGATGAATCACATTAGCCAACAAAAGTTTTCAGCATATAGAGTGTGTGTGTGTGTGTGTGTGTGTGTGTGTGTGTGTGTGTGTGTGTGTGTGTGTACTTATATATAGTGTTGCCAAGCTCAGACTCACCTTTAACTAGTGTGAGTTACCAGGGATCTCAGTCAGGAAAGGTAGGAACCATCCCTCATTCCTACCAACATTACCATTACCTCTTTTAATCAAAGTCCCTTCCCTTCTTTCCTTTCTTCCTTCCTTCCTTCTCTCCCTCCTTCCTTTTCTTCCTCCCTTCTGCTACTATTTATTTTCCATTGTATCTGTATCAAAAACTGGCAAAGCAGCTTGTGTTTTTGCAGGGAGAATGTGTTGCCTTTCTTTCACTGAAACTTTTGGTAAAGTATGTCTTTAATGAACCATCCTTGCATTAATTAGCTCTGAGCTATTAATGGGTCTTAGTTTCCTCATCTGCAAAATACGGGAATTGGATTAGGTTATTACTAAGGTCCCTTCTAGCTCAAACACTCCCTGGGAATGCTAATACTGGTATATTAGCAGGTGGCTGCTTTAAAAGTCAGGTTGGCATTTCATTGAATCTTGAATAAATTGTCTAGAGCTGGGCAGGTTTATCTGAGACTGAGCCAGCTTTGTTATCATCAGACTCAAAAAAGGCAGACCATTGATTGAGAGTGATATGAAACTATCTGGCAGCCAAGGTGGCCAAATTAATTTTACACTGTGCCCCACTGTAGAGCTACCAGACCCATCATTTGATTAACTTCCTTAAATATCCAGCCTTTATGAGGGAAGCCTGAGTCCTCATTAGTGAAGTGTGCTCCACCATCAAGCATTGTGAAGTAGTTCAATGTCAGTATAAACTCAGGCATCTTTAGCCTTATATGGACACTAGCTAGGTTTCTATTTCGTGCATCAATGTCTTTGTCTCTTAGCTGACTAATTATTTGGGAAGTTAGAATTATCTGAATGATTATTTCAGCTCTCTAATTCACTTAAGGTATACAGACACAATTTAAATGTGTTTGGAAATTCACATATTTCTAGGAAGATTATAAGAGGGAAAAATACATATCTTGAGAATTAATGAAATAGCTTTTCGGAGATCTTCACAGAGCCATACTGTTTATTATAATTGATATTACTTTTTATTCTTTGTAATTTTTGTAACTTGTAATCTACACTCCACCCTACTTGCTTGTAAATTTGAAGTTATAACAGCATCATTGGCAGCTAATGTATCTGTCAAACAGATGTTCTGCAAATGAAGAAAAGTATTCCCAATTTGCCATTTATTGGCAAATTATTTCTGTCTTGCAAGAAAAGGCAAATTTCTGAAGTTGGGGGAGAATGGAGGATTTTTGAAACTACCCTCATTAATGAATAAGTGTATATAAATGTCACCAACCATCTATTATCCCTTTTAATGTCTTTAAGAAATGACATTGCTTGATCCTTGGCTTTTTTCCTCCCCGTGAAAATGTTTGAAATGTACAATAAGTTGAAAGAAACACTGAATGTGCTTGTGATTCCTTTTGAGTTAGAAAGAAAGAAAGGTGTTTATAGTTCAACTTAGGAAAGTGAATTTTAAGTACTAAAATCATCTCAGTAGAGGAGGAATTCAGGGAAATCTAATAGTGGTTATATGGATATACATATGTTTATATGCATATATGGAGAGATTGAATGCACTTTAGGAAGAGGAAGTGTTGCAAAGTGGATAGAGAGTTAGCTTTAAAATCAGAAAAATGTCTGCCCCAGAGACACTGGAATATAATTTAATCAGTTCCATTTGAGCAATGCTGCTCACCTTCCTGCCTTCCTTTGCTCCTTCCTTCCCTCCCTCCCTCCAGTTAACATATAGTTAAATATATGTTTATATTTAAGATATAAATGTAAGCATATTCATATGTTTTTATATATTTATAAATATAAGTATATATGTTTCAAAATAGTTTGGAAAAGAGCAATAGCATTTGAGGGTATCAGGAAAGTCTTCAAGCAGGTGTTTGAGCTATGTCTTAAAAGGAAGAGAGGGATTTTATTATGGGGGTGAGATGAGGAGGGAGTCCATCTACTGACATGGGAGAGAGCAAATATAAAGAGATTGGAATTTCACATGTGGGAAACAGAGGGAAGTCTTCTTCATCTAGTCACCGAGTGTTGGAGTACAAATAATGTCCATCGAGGTTCCAAAGATAGATTGTGTCTAGTTTGGGAATGGCTTAAAATTAAACAAAGAAGAGCATATTTTACCTCTCAAAGCATAAGGAAATCATTGGAGTAGAGCAGTCACCTAATTAGATCTGTGCTTAAGGAAAATCACTTTGCCAGCATTGTGTAAGACAGCCTAGAATGGGAGAGACTTAATTCAGGGAGATCTGTTTGGAGAGTATTGTAGTAACTTAGACAAGGGGTGATGAGGGCCCGTTCTGCACTAAGGTTGTAGTAGGGGGAGGAGAGAGAAAGAATTGGTTGTCGGAGACATTGGAGAGTGAGGAAATGGCAAGATTTGGCCACTGAATTTGGACTTTGAAGGAGAGAAGGTTGTTGGAGAAAGACTGGAAAGATGGTGATACCTTTGGTAGAGGGTCGAGTTGGATAATGATAGTTTTAGAAAAGATAAGACTTAGGGAAAGATGAAATGATAGGAAGTTTTAGTTAAAACAAAATTTCTTAAAACTGTGAGTTGCAATCCCTCATGAGGTTCCATAATCGACTTGTCAGAGGCTGTGAAATTATGAGTTGTTATCAGTAAATGTTTGATTTGCATACCTATTTTATATACCTATCTACCTGGGGTTGTGTAAAAATTTGAGTGAAAAGGGGTCATCAGTGGAAAAAAGACATAGAAGACCATGAAAAAAGTGAAAAATTGAGGTTTCCACACATTTTGCATGTTGAACCAAAGTTATATGTGGATAAATATTTGATTTAAGTTAGTCAAAACACCCCAGATATAGGAAAGGGATTTATGATGATATACTGTGAAAGCAATTAGTTAAAACTAATTATTGAAGCTAGTTTCAAAGACATGTATTGTTAATTCTTTCTTTTATGTACTTCTCCTTTTCTGTAAATTACCATTTAATAATAAATGATGGAAAAATTTTGTGTGGAATATTGATTTTTTTTTTTTTAAGAAACATTGAAAAATGTTTTCCCATATTCCCATCTGATTAAAAATATTCAGACTGATCACAGGACATGCTGAGAATTCTTAACCCTATTATTCAATTCTTAGATATAAATGTATATATCTGTAGGCATTCATGTAGTCTTAACTTTTAGCAAAAGCATCTCTCTTCCATTTTCCCATATGAGGCCAGGGTTTGGATCTGTGGATGGAAGATTAAGTTCCACAAAGAGGGGGAAAAAAAAAGACTTTCTCACTCCATCTGGTATAGCCAAAGGGGTAAGAAAGGATGTACACCATTAGAATTTTAGTATGGATGGATTGTGATTTTGCAGTTTCTATGGTGATTAATATTTTGTTGTTCAGCAGCTTAAATACATTAGCTATGAAAAAACCTGTGGCCATGTCTAAGGACAGGATTTCCCTTCCCTGATAATTTCTCTTATCAAGAAAAAATGCAAATGGTATTTGGGAATTAGATATATTTGAAGGTTGGCTTTCCTGCATTTCTCTGGCAGCTTGCTTTTTGCTGAATTTGCCAGTGTTATAAATTGTAGACTCTCAAACAAAATTTTGAAAAGGGTATTTCCATTGTCTCCCAACTTCCAAACCCTGAATATTTGGTAGAAGGGAAGGGTCCTCTTAATGATTTCACATGGTACAGGTGCTGTTTGAATGTAGACTATTGTTTATTTTCCTTCTGTGGTATAGGTAATAGTCTGCTTTGTTAGAGTTCTCAGGTTGCTCAATTGCAAAGAAGTGAATCTCATATAGAAATTCCTTCCTCAAGACATTAATAAAAATTTTTTTTCTAGTAAGTTATTTCTTTTAGAAAGTTGAGAGATGATGCTTTTGTGGGGTATGGAGGAAGGAATATTTTTGCTTTTTTTTGGTGAATTGGCTCTTGAATTTTGAAACACATGAATGTCATCACTACAAATGGACCATAGGGAACATTGATTTTTTTTTTTTTAATGATGCATTAGTTTAACAATCAATATAACTATTAGGATCATTGGTAGGTAAATAATTCCATATAATAAAAGCTAAGTCACATAGCTGCATCTATTAATGATACATAAGATCTTAAATTTGGAGCAAGAAGGGAGCTTAGAGTCCAAGCTTCTGATTTTGCTGATGAGCTCCTCAGAGGTTACGGGACTTGTCCAGCATCCTTGAGATGTTGGTAGGTGTTTTTGTGGTTTAATCATTTCTGACTCTAAATGGCCATGTGAATCCTACTGACAATGGGTTTTCTTGGTAAAAGTACTGAAGTGGTTTGCCATTTCCTTCTCCAAGAAATTAATAAAAAGAGGATTAAATGACTTGCTTACGGTCACGTAGCTCATAAGGGTCCAAAGACAAATCTGAACTCTCAAGTCTTTCTTGAATCTGGTAGGTGGTGGAGTATGTTATTGATGGATTTTACTTGTATATTTCAGCAAAATATTTAACAAAGTTTCATGCTGTTTTTAATTGGAACAACTATATCAGTTTGAATAAATTTTTCTTTGTCTCTTTGAGGAATTTAAAAATGAGAATATTTGATCTTATCATCTCTACTTCGATCCCCACATTTGGCAATATTGGGCTCTTTGAATGAGTAATTGATTATAAGATAATTTGGAGGAAAAGAGAAACTTTCTGAGTAAGACCTTCATGAGATTTTCTACAAGGCTCCAGGAGGGGGGTGGCAGTGATATAGTTTTCTAAATCCATGTCCAGATCGAGGTAGTGGTATTTCAGTTCCCTGAGTGATGGCTTCTCAATTTCTCTTTTTGTATGGGAAAAGTTCCTTCTTTGATGTGTGTTAGGGTTGATTATTCCCTTCTTTTTAAGGGTTCTGCAATGGTAGTGGGGTGAGCAAGGATCTATCTAATACGTCTGTTTTCAGCTCAGGATTTTAAACTTTTGAGTATGATAACTGGTTGAAGAAATATGAAAATACAGATTGCAATGTCTCCAACTTATGGCTAGGTAATAGTGATGTGGAGGATTGTATCTATGATTGCAAGTGCTATGGAACTATCTAGGACCAAGTAGATCCCTCTGTAAAAATTGGAGAAATGGGTAGACTTGATCTGATTTTAGGGTAAAAGCAAAATAAATTGATAAGAAATTAATCTATATGGCTACAGTTCTCTCTGTGTATCTTTACATACATGCGCAGAAATACACACAAGGTACAGTTACAAAATTGTCAAAAGAGAAGATTTTATCATTATCAGAAAGTTATAAAAACTAACCAGGCGCTGTTATGTAATGTAATGTAATTCATAGTGCCCACAATTTCTTGTATACAAGATGAAGAGATGTGCTCTAGATAGTATAATAAAGTTTATTTTGAATTACTTGAGTAGCTGGATCTGAGGATTAATGTTTGATGTCAACTTGAAAGGTCATTTTTGTTGGAGTAGCAATATTTGGCCTTGTATTGTTTAACAGTTTTATCCATGACTTGAAAAAAAAACAAAACTACTGAGGGTTAGATGCTATAATAGGCAGCAGAGATACAAGTACAAAGAATGAAATAATCCCTATGCACAAGGAGCTTACATTTTAATGGAATAAAAATGTACGTAACTATATACAGCAAAAATATAAAATGTGTGTGTGAAAGGCAGGGGGGAAAATATATTTTCATAAAGTTGTTAAATTCAGAATAGTTTGGGGGGGGTAAAGCAATGGCAATTAAGGAATTTAGGAAAGGCTTCATGTGGGAGAAGACAATAACTAAGATCCTGCATAATAATTTGGAGTTCAAAAGATCTTGCCAGGCTTAAAAATATTGAACCAACTCAAATAAGATAACTGTTAAATCTTGCACTTGAGATTTCCCCCCCCCTCTTAAATCAATATAATCAAATATAAGATGGGGAAAGTATAACTATCCAACATTTAAAAAATTTTTTTAAATTGAGTGAAAGATCAATATCAACGAAAAGAAATTAAAAAAAAAAAAAAGGAAAATTCCAGTTAAATATAAGCTAACTTATCAGTCTACAAGGATCAGTGGAAGTTATCTCCCATCAAGAAAAGAAGTCAGATGACAAGATAGCTCTTTCTCCACAAGATTTGCCATCTGGGAGAGGGCTTAGAACTGTTTTGATGGATCCAAGGGCAGAATTAGGAGCAGGGAGTGTATGTAGGCTGCTTCAGCTAATTCAGGCTTGGAGTAGGGAGCTACTCAAAATAAAATGGGCAGTCTTGGTTGATAGTGGGTTCATCCTTACTGAATTCCTTCAAGCAAAAGCTGGGCCGTCAAAACTTTCTGGGGAAGATGCAGAGAAGGATCTTCTTGTAGCATGGATTTAATTAGATATTTCTTCCAGCTTGGAGCTGTGGTTTTGTGCATCTATAAGAGAGAAAGTTAAGACACACCCTAATAGAAATAATTGAAATGATGGTCAACAGTGAGGAATTGGACCCAAGAAATGGGATCAGAGATAACAAGGAGAAATGTAATTTCACAAATGGGTCTAGCAAGAATGAGAGAAAACAGCTGCATCACTTAAATGATGCATTAGCTGAAATTCCAGTGCTGAGTCTCATAGATCCTTTAGATAATGGCTCTGAGGATGTGGAATAGAATTAGGCAGCAGGAGAAAGTATGGGTTGTGATTTATGGAGGGACTGTGCACTTCAGGGACATCATGTTATTGTTCCCAGTTAGTTTGTATGAACTTTGTATTGCATACATTCCTAAAGGATAACATAAACTCCATGAGGATAGATACCCTTTTCATTTTCCCCTTATATAAAAATGGAACTAATAACATGAAATCATGTTGGAAAACACTTGGCAAAGTTTGAAGTGAGATGATATATTCTCATGTATTGTATACATACATTAATAATTACATAATTTAATTTGGACTATCCTAATAAAATTTACAACACCTATTTTTTACTGAATATATAATCACTAAATTATATTGATATAATATGGTATATAAAATATATAACATAGAACATGCATTATATATAACACATTAACATTATGATTCATTGGATTAGTTATGTATAATTCAGTGAGTTATATATATGTGTGTGTGTGTGTGTGTGTGTGTGTGTGTGTGTGTGTGTGTGTGTGTATGTGTATAAATACATATACACTAAAAGTAGTTTTAAGAAGTGTTCATTGTGACCATTCTGCATAAGTTTGTTCTTTCTAATATTCAGCTTCCTCATTTATAAAATGAAAGAGGCAAGATGGGTACTATCTGAAATATAAAATTCTGTAATTTCTTTGATTCTCTGTGTTTCTCCTCAGAATTTTCCATTGATTAATAACTTCAGCAAAGTTATAGTATAAAAAATAAATCTCTATATATCTTTAAAAAAAAAAAAGAATTTTCCATTGATTGCTAATGATTAATCTTATATCTATAAGGAAGCAATGATTGCCAGTTAAGATTTACCTCATCTAGGAGAATGTGGCTGTGATATATTAGGCTTTTTTTAATATACCATATAATGATTCTGTCAAACCATTGGGGGTATACACAGCACAGCATACTGAGGCATAGAAATAAAGAGAATGAGGACATGAATGATCTATTTCTCTTCCCCCCCCCCAAAAAAAAATAAACCAAAGAGTTTACCAAACTGGGGGAAAAATATGCATTTCAAACATGGGAATTGTAATATTGGCAATTAATATGCCAAAAAAGGCAGAAAAGGATGACTACTTGACAGAATTTTGAATAAGAAAACTGTCCATGTTTTTAAACAGTGTAACTTTTGGAGGGGGGCTATTTGTTGTTAGTTTTGTAAATTAAAATTACATTCATTAGTATTTAAGCTCCTTGAATGTTTTTGTGGCCTTTCTTTCATTTTGAGAGCTTAGCACAGTTCCTGGACCCAGGAAGCACTTATTAAATGCTTGTTAAGTGATCATATTTGTACCTTATCTTGCTCTAGATGGTCAGCTCTATTAGGGCAGGGACTATGTGTCATCTAAATTTGTATTTGCTCCAGCTTTCAGAACAGTGTTTTGAATGCAATAGGTACTGGTATTTCTAAGTATTAATTACATTTCCAGTGGATCTAAATAATGACCCCTATAATCTGTGTCTGAGGTCAGAATGAATCCCCCTTTTCCTAAACAGAAGCTCAATTATTTACAGGATGTTGGTCTGTATCAGGGTAAAGAAAATTTCTGCTATTTAAACAGCCTTGCTATTTCTATAAATATAGATTAAATGGTATGAAATACCCTGGAGAGTTGCCTGTATTTTTATTTTTTCCTTTCTTTAGCTCTTTAGTTACACATGAATAGCCTTCCTTAAGGCAGTAAAGAAAGATGACCACAGCTCAGAGGTTATTACATAAGTCAGGTTCCCTGAAATCAGGGCTTGTTGCCGTAGCATGAAAATGAGCCCTGACTAAAAGATTTGGCCCTTGGTGATTGGTCCCAGAAGGGCTGAAGGTAGCCCATGGTGGCTTACCTATGGAGACAGGGACACAAAGGGAGGGAGTGGATGGACAGACCTTTCAGGGGTTCTCTAACAGAGCTTGGAAATAACAAAAGTCTACTTTGTCCCTCCGCTGGAAGTAGAGGGGTAACAAGTTGAAGCTGAGAGCAGCAGGAGTGAGAAAAGGAGATGAATGGGATGTTGCAGTATTGATTCTCTGTTTGTGTGCCTTCCATCGAGGGGATGTTACGTGGGATCGCATTTCATTTTAATCCTAAGATTATTACTTTAGAGAGTCATTTTTCAATAGCTGCTGGATCAACAACTGTGGACAAGAATGGGATGCAAAACTGTGCATTTTGTGGGACTTCACCTCATACTTTCCCCCTTAGACATGTTATTCATCACATACTTCCTTCTTTGAAGGGAAAGGACTGAATAAGGACTTAGTGGTGGGGGCAGTATAGTTAAGAGCATTCAGCAATGTTACCATGGTAACATTTAGTTGTCTCAATGCCCTAAGCAGAAGGGGCACACATCAGTAATTCCACCAGCTATTTTCTCATGGTTGGGGTATGAAGCTAGGAGGGGAAATTGTCGGGCAGTGATATTGCCATGCTCTCTTGCAGCCCAGGCTATTCAGACTGTACATAGGGTTGCTGCGGTAACATGAGAATCCTTGTTTTATTGGGAAAGAATTAAGTAGAATATGGAGAAGGCAGGATAATCCTACTTATAATTGTATTCACTTTTCTCATAATGTTAATATAAGTTAGAATGGATAATTCATCCCTTTAAAAACACATTCAAGGTGTGAAGTATTATTGATTAAAAGCAGTTAATACTGACCCTTATTTATTTTATCCATTTCTTTACAGGCTTTGGAGAGTGACTTGTTTCAAAATATTGTGAAAAGTCATTTCCCATTAGAAACATTTAGATTACAAGTTGAAGAGAATGGTTCTCATTACATTTTTTTTTTAAACATTTTTCTTTCATGTTTGATTTGTTAAAAGAAAAAAACCTCTATCTTGCCACTGTAAGCAGAAGATGGAAGTGGTTTTTACAAGTTTGACTTATATAGAGTTTTACATTTTTGTTATAATAGTTCATGAGTTAAATTTAATTTGTTTACCAAAAAAAAAAAAAAAAAAAAAAGGAAATCCAAGGATCTTATTGATTTAATAAATGCTGGCATCCTAATGGCCGTTTTGGAATAAAACCAATATTTAAGGGAGTAATTTTTTATTGTGTAAGGTTTTGTTTCAGTTAGCAAACATGAGTACTAGATTACTGGGAGAGAAGAAAACAGCAACAGTACAATAATTGCATTGGAGATTTTAAAGTTTAGCATATTACCATGCCTATTTGAATAAAAAATGGAAAGAGCAGTTCATTATGTATCAGTTTGAGTATAATACTAATTTAACAGCCTTCCTTTCACTTCACTGAAACCTATTCTTAGAAATTATGTAAATTAATTGGGGTCTTGAAGAGAAGCCTATGCAATATTCTAATTCCCTATAGACTAAAGCAATCAGAGCATCAGAGTTGGGGGGAAAAAATCTCATGTGGTATTCTTTTGATGAAAAGATGATGTACCAAAAATGTTTTGTTACTCTTTTCAAGATTTTTTTTTGCATTAATGTTCTTTTTCTTCATGAAGAATAGAGAAGAAAGTCTTTATGAAAAGAATAATGCACAGTTTGACTCAACTAAAGCATGAGTCTTATAATAGTAGTGGAATTATAATAGTAGTGGAACCTTACATTCAAGTATTGATTTCTGACTACTATGTGTGTGTGTATATCTTTATCTATATCTATTTAGATATAAATACATGTGTATATGTATGTGTGCGTGTAATATATGTATATATATATATTCCCCACCCCATCTCTGTGTATATAAAATGTTTCTTTAAATTACAATAACAAGTACCTTTAAAAATTCAGTGACTTCTTGGAAGTTGTTCAGCTATATGTTCCATTCAGCCTTTGTGTGTGTGTGTGTGTGTGTGTGTGTGTGTGTGTGTGTGTGTGTGTGTGTGTGTGTGTGTGTGAAATTTTTCTTTAAATTACAATCCCAACAAGTACTTTCAAAAATGTGGTGACTTCGGAAGTTTGGCTATATGTCCCATTCTGCCTGTGTTTATGTATACATATTTATGTATGTGTGTGCACGCCTCCATGTACACACGCGTATGTACATATGTATTAGTATGTATAAACATATGTGTATACGTCATACACAGAATACTTATTAAATGATGTTCCAAAGATTTTAGTGCACTTTTAAGCCTTTAATAGCTATGTTTGTAAGTCTGTTTGTCAGATGAGATGTGAGCTTTTAATGAAGTAAAAGAAAGAAGCTGATAGTTTTATCCCAAATTATAAAGAACATAATTTCAAATTTCTTAATGACATAAGTGAGGGAAGAATTGAATTTTACGGTGACCTCATATTGTGGTCTAATCCTTACCTTTTGGTAAATTAAGTAAATAAAATACTCCTTTCTCTACTACCTATGCTTGGACTGGTGTTCAAAGTAACATCTATAATTTATCAGAAACTTGAGTTTGTAATAATACAGCCTATTGTTACGCCTACCCCCCCCCAACAACAACCCTCTCCCCTAAAACTTTGTTTATGTTTCATCATTGATATCAAACCATCTCTTTTGGCAGCAGTATTTTATTAATAGCTATATTTACATATGGTGCCTTTCATGCAAATAAAGAGTAAGCATTGCTAAAATGAACCTTTATTTTATTTTCCATAAGAAAAGAAAAACCCCACAATTAAAATTAATTAATTTGACCTACATGATCCATTATTTAGGATTTGAGTGATTGCAAGGAGTCAGTAACATTTAGCATTTCTTCTGGGTGTTCAGTGAGCTAAGTCATTCTTCTTTTTCTGTGTTTTATAGGGTCTTTGTCCCCCAAACTGTGAAATATATCCTGGTTACTATGATCCTTTTATCAATCAGAAATGCCCTTAGTTCATTAAAGTGGTATTTTCACCAACCTGGTCATTTTCCCCTAAAGATGCTCCACCTTCACAGTACCCTTTATAATGTTTGGTATAGAGAACTGGCCTTAACTCCAGGACCAGGACAGAGGACCATGGGGCTGTCACCATTTGGGGCATAATGTGTCAGTGGCTCTTTGATCTCCCAGATGGGGATTATTTCCTCTTTGCTCCATTGCTTTACATTTTTGTTATAACCCATTTATGCTTTCTGTGAAAACCTTATCCACATTTTCTCCTAATCACTTTACTGAGAATCCAAGGAGGTTTTTTGAGGTCTTCCTGTAAGTCTTTTCACATATTACTGTGGCACTTGTAGGCACCTAAGTGGTGCCTTAGATAGAATGGCAGACCCAGAGTCCTCAGACACTTGGGCAAGCCATTTTCCCTTAAAAATCTGTAAAATTGAGAAGGTGATGTCAATGTCATCTGTGATATCTCCCACGTCATCTTTTCTTCCTTTATTTTTCCCTCCGAAGAGGTTCCCCATCTCTTTTTATAGCCTTTCATCTCAAACTCTTGGCCCCTTCTTAGAACTTGCCCCATCAACCATTCTTTCTTTTACTCATCTTTAGTTGTTCTCTGTCTTAGAAAAACAAAACAAAACACACAGGGCTTCATTTTTCTAGTGCCCAAGTCAGTCCATCAGAGAAAAACAATGTAGTATTCCATTACAATGGCCTCTTTGTGTCCTATCAGGGGAAAAGTGACTCCTTTAAACCACTGTTTCTGGTTACCACAAGTGAGAGACCAGAGGATTACAGAAATTCAGAATTTGAAGAAACTTCAGAGGTCATCCAATACATCCAGCTCTACCTAGGCACTGGTGAGAATAAAATTGATTGAACTAGGAGTGTAGAAAGCAAGATCTCTTTTTTCAATGTCACTAGTAGTGTACTTGACTAAAAATAAGCTCTGTTGAAGAGAAATTGTTACAGCTGCTTGAAAAGACATTCCTCAAATAAAATGAATGGCATTTTAGTTTTGATCAATATGAAACGACTTTAGGGCAAGTATAAAATGTGTAGCGAATGAATGTAGATGGGAATGGCAGTAACTCAACCAACATCTATTAGGGAGAAGTAGGTTTTCTATATCCCTTTAGACTGGACTCCAGAGTGTTTTAAAAAAACCAGGAATACTTTTTTGAATATATCTCATATATTAAATGTAAATGTTCTGAGGCTTACAAAGTACCAAGCAATTTTAGGCATAATGTTATTTTTGATCTAATAATGTTGGAGTTATGTGTGAACTGCCACTTAGAATTTGGCAAAGGCAAAATGAATCTTTCATGCACATTATCTGTTTTGAGGGTCATCTGCAAGATTTTGGAACTTCCTCCCCTCCCCCCCAAGCTTCTAGTAATGATAGTAAGATTTGGCTCAGACTATGTCTGAGTCATTCCTCTGATTTCATTCCAAAATTAATAGTATGGCTAAGGGTATTTTGTTATTTTCTGTTACCTATACTTCTCTCATCTCGGGAGGATGGGGTGGGAAACAGGAATATAGATTTAGGACTTGGCATATGAAAAACTTTTTTTTTCTAAAAAAAAAAATACTGCTTAGTTTAAGGAACTGTTATACTCCTTTTTTACTTTTTTATAATCATTATTTAGTATCATTGTTTAAGATTTCATTATAAATTTTTTTTTCAATAAAGGATAGTTTCTGAAAGAAGAGGGAGGGAAGCATTAAAAATTTTAGGTTATATAAAAACATAAGAAATCAACAAAAGTTTATTTGGAAAAAAAACACCTGTATATGTGGGATAGTACCCAGTATTACTGTTGAATACCTTTTCATTTTTAAATGTATAGTACTTTCATTTTTATTAGCATTTCACATCCTGGCCCTATTTGGTAAATAAGTAATAATAGTCATTTTCCTAGATGGGAAGAGAGACAAACAAATGAAAGGACTGAATTAAGAATTCAGAGAGTAAAATTAAGTGAGAAATGGTGCAACTTATACATGAAAGTGGCATTTTCTTAACCTAGAAGAATTAATAACACTTTTAATAGCAACTTTACCTTAAAATTTGCATCTAGTAATATCAACCATGTGGAATCTAGCCAAGCCATCACTGTATGGAATAAACACAAAAGTCAGAAAGCCTCCAAGGAAGTAGTTTTCTTTAAATTGTTGTAATTTATGCCAAAAGAGAGGCCCTCCACCAGATAAATGGGTGTTAAAATAAGACATCACAGCAGAAGCTAAGTATTTTTAACATGCCCTTACAGGATGTAGATCTGTATCTGGGAGATTAGGATGAGAGAGGGAACACAGGATGAAAATTAGACCTACAGGAGTGGAGGAAACCTGGGGTAGGCCTTGCTTCGTGTCTTGCAGACAGGCTTGGCTTTGGCTTAAGTGTACCTGGGTCCCAATCCTGACTGTTCCACTTGCTACCTTTGGGATTCCAGGCAAGTCACTATTAATATTTCTGGGTCTTGGGTTTTCTCATCTGTAAAATGGAATTGGTGGATGACAAGATGACTTCTAAGCTTCCTTTGAGCTCAAAATTATTGATCCTGTGATCAAGTATATCTGGGGTTTGAAATCAGATAACTAATTATAGTTAGATTAATTTACTTGAAAAGGTCCTAGCCTTCTGGGCCAGAATGTAACAGGCAAGATTAAGTTAGAACATAAACAAATATGAAGGGCCAACATTGATAGAAATCTAGAAGGAAAGAACAAGCCAGTAGGTCGTGAACAATGTAATTTAAATTAGCTTCATCATTCTAATAAGAGAAAGGGTAAATGTGTAGTTGAAAATATTGCAGTATTAAAACATTTGGTTAATTATTTTAGTAATTTTTCAGTTGTTTGTTATGTCTGACTCTCTTACACCCCATTGGGGTTTTCTTGGCAAGAGCACTGGAATGCTTTGCCATTTCCTTCTCCAGATTTTATAGATGAAGAAACTTAAGCAAAGAGGGTTAAGGTGCTTGTCCAGGCTCACACAGCTAGTAGGTGTTTGAGGCTGGAATTGGACTCTGATTTCCTAACTCTGAGTTTAGTGCTCTAGCCACTGTGCTACTCATTATTATTATAATATAGTATATAAAGGATCGAAAACCAGACCCAACATTAGGAAGATGTATGATTTTCTCCCTTATAAAGTTAAATTCTAGGTCCTGTCCTTCTTCCTACTCTATGTTTAAGGCACAGTGGGGGAATGCAAATAAAGGCAGAAAGAAGTTAGCATTCTAATGGAGGTAGAGATAGGTGAGGAGAAGAGAATATGTACTCGAATGAAATCACAAATTACTTTCATCCCTATCTCAATTGAGGTTCACAATAATGACCCTGGGTCATTAAGTTTAAATTATATTTAGCATCACAGGCTGTTTTTAGAAAGTGAGGGTATGTATAATGCAAATTCAAAAAATTTCCATTAAAATATTTAAAATCAAGGTTTTAGTGCTTTAAAAAAAAATCCATAAATCTCTGTAATTTGGAAGATCCACTTATGTATATAATAAGTAAGCACTTCAGTGCTGTTGACTGCCTGTTGACAGACTAGAATGCCTCATTCACAATCTGTAATTTTGCCCCTGTTCCCTCTATTGACATAGATTGCAAACTTTCCATGATTAATAGATGAAGAGCTGCCCTGGAGAGAAAATTCATCACCCTGTACCCAGCCTGGGGAAAACCCTCTCTGAATGCAACTAGATAGGACCTCAGTTAGCAGGCATGTTGTCATCAGTTACTTGCCCTGTACTTAAAAGTTCTTTTCAGCTTGGGGAAGAACTACCAAAGTTTATGGACCACTGGCCTGGCCCTCAAGAACCCTGGGATTTTTGAAATGTTAATATAAGTCTGATGCTTGCCCTTCCTTAACTGACCAAAAATGTAGTGCAGAGACTCATCACTTCTCACCTGGACTATTTTAGTAAACTGCTCCCCCACCTTCCCCCTTTCTAGAATATCTACACTGCTTCCAAAATAATGTTCTTAAAACAGAGAACTTTCTGCCTGTAGTCTCTTATTATCCCTAGGGTAAAATACAAATTTCCCCATCAGATATTTCAAATTCTTTACAATATGGCATTTGCCAGCCTTTCTATCCTGATTATAGTTATCCCTTCTACGTGGTGTTGGCTAGGGACATGACATTCCCTGCAATCCAGATCTGTGTAAAATTTTTTGGCCCTTCCTTCATATCAGAGAAGTCTGAATTACTATGATATTAAAAGATAAAGTATGTTGATATACATATTGTATTTGTTTCTAAGTTTCTCCTGTCATCTGTTGGCCTTCCTATATATCTGCAGCTTCTGCAAGATTTCCCCAAATTCTGATTTAATTTTTCATACCAACTCAAGATGTATTGAAACTGCAGTGGAGAAAGTTGTGATGTGGAAAGTTTCATGTTCCAGCCAAATTGCATTTTTTGTTTTTGGACTGTTCCTTAGACATGGAGTTTGCTCTTCTGTCTTCCTTGGTTGTTCTCACACCTGGAACAGGTGGTGCAGTGGACAGAGCACTTGGCTTAGAATCAGAAGACCAAAGTTCCTATATAGCCCCAGATATTTGCTAGTTTGTATGATCCTAGGCAAGTGATTTGATTTCTCCTTGCCTCGTTTTTCTCATCTGTAAAAAAGGAGGATAATAATAACACCCCAGTGTTGTTGTGAGAATCAAATGAAATATTTGTAAATATTTGCACAGTGAGTGTCTGACTTGTAGTAAGCACTGTGTTAATGTTTATTATTATTTCTCCCTTCTTCTGTGTTGCCTTTCTAAGATATCCTTTTCTAATGATTTTTGAAAAGTAGACTGGTTTTTATTATTATGTCACTTTGTCATGTCAATGAAATGTAAATTGTATAAGTAAATTTAAATTAATTTAAATTTTTGTAAAGTATGACTTTTGGTTGCTGTTCATTTTCCTTTGTGTGGTTTTGTTGGCTTGGAAATATAAACTCCCTGGGGACCATGGCTGTTTGTCTCATTTTTGTATTCCCCAGTCTTTAGCATAATGCCTGATAACATAGTAAGCACTTAATTAGTGCTTGTTGTTTGGTCCAGTTAAGAATCAATTTGTGGAGTGATAGGGGGATGCATAGGGCAAAGAAGGTTTCTGTTGTTGTTGGGATATTTATAATCTATGGGTCTTGTGAGAGAAATAGAGTGGTGAAGAGACTGATAAATAGGGTCTGCTAGAGGCAATACTGGATCATTAGTTCCTAAAATTGGCAACTTTAGGATTCTTCTAGCTTCCCTTTAGGTCTGTAAAAATCAGCTTAAATCAAATGTGATCCATAATATGGATACATTACCGTCCTTATTTGGTGGACTCCAGGTTGTCATCAGACTTATATTCACAAAGCTAAATAGCTTTTAATTAGATTAAAAATGAAAACGAATCCATATAAATGTGTGCGCTTCATGCTCAACTAAAAGTCTTTTGAAATGCCAGAATTTATTTCTGGCCATTATTTCCTATGGGTTTGGCTGTAAATACATCCATTTATCCACCTCTATTTATATAGCCCGTGAGTGATGAGGTGGCCTTCATCTCAGAAAGATAAATCCTAGTTTCAAGCTTCTAGCCAGCTGTATCTGTAGCTGTGTGACTAAAGTGAATGTTGGAATCTGTTTCCTTGAAAAGGCCGAAAAACTCTGAAGAGGATTGTGTTGAGGGGGTTATAAATCTGGTGTCCCAGTAGTAAACAAGAGGAAATGTGTAAAGTGGTTCTGATTATTCATGCAGCCACTACCAATATGTGTACATCTCCAAAATATGGGTGCTTGATAAGTGCTTATTGGTTGATTGGGGAAAAGGTTGTTTATTGATTGATTGGAGGAATGGGATACATTTAGTGACAGAAGACAGTGATAAAACTGTCTATATCTTATGGATAAATTTATCTATAAGATAATCTAATCACTAGAGCAGATGTTTTTTAACTTGTGACTCGGAACCTTTGTCAGTCTGACATAGCCCATGGACCCTTGTTAGAATAATGTTTTGATACGCATAAAATAAACTACAAAGGATTACAAAGGAAAAGTTATATAGAAAATGTAGTCATCAATGTTTATTAAAAAGCTTAATTAAGAACCTATGCTCTACAGTAATTGTGCATTGGAAAGATCATATAATTCCATTGTGTTGCTGCTTCTGTCTTTAAAAAGCACGATTGCTTTTATCTACCTCACAGTGTGGTAAGAAAAGTGTTTTACAAACTTTAAGGGCTAAGTAAATATAAGGAGCTGCTGCTGTTCTTATTATTACTATTATTAGCATAACTGGCTGTATTTTAACTAGCATTTCCTGCCTATTGAGTACAAAGCAGTATTATGTGAATTTGTTCTTTATTCTTTCTAAATCCAAAGATTGTTTTGGACAAACCCCTTCCTCCCTCCTTCAGATTTCTGGGGTGGAAGAAGTTATTAGCCTGTAGAAAACAATCAATTTGCTGTATATTGCCATATTTAGAAATTTGAAGCTGGGAAAGTTAATTATTTCGGGCAGATTTCAGTTGTTGCCAAATAAAATGTTGGAGAATATTATCCTGACAGTCTCTGAGTCAATTTTCAGCATTGTAGTTGCATTCACTCTTTCTCTCCCCCACCACAGGATCATGCGGATTTACGAAGCCATTTCTTCACAGTTGGTATGAAACTGGAGGCAGTAGATATGAGCGAGCCTTTTAATATCTGTCCTGCATCAGTGACTAAGGTGAGCCCCCTGAAAAGGGATTAAACAAGTGGTTCAACCTCATAGACAAGCCTTTGGAATGTTTTTTTCTTGCACACGGAGAGGCAGAAGAGCCCAGCTAGCAGACACAAACATAATTCTACTATTTTGCAGGCTGGTACTATTTCTAGTTTGGCTGGAGATTCCTTGAGTAGTCTAGAGTAAATCCCATCAAATGGCTTATGTTTAAAATGAGAAGGGTGACATGGCTTCTTCTGCTCTTACTGGGATGATGAGGCAAAGGTGTTGAAGGTAATAATGTTTTTGAGTTGGAAAAAGGATCAAAACCCAATATTGCCTCATGGATTCCTGTCTCCTCCAGTATCAAATTTATACCATTGTGTTTGTAGGTAAGGGTCACATATTAATCCCCTTAGCATTAATTTGTTTGTTGCTTGGTAATAGTTTGGATACTATTTTTTCTTTTCTTTTTTTAAACTTTAGTTTATGTGATTTGGGTACCCCACAAACTGCTGCCTTGATGCTTCATCATGGTGTGCAATTGACCATGTGTTCTTGGAGACTACTGCCAGCAAATTCTGGCAGAGCCCATCAGTTTGGAAGGCCTTCAAGGAAAGGCCTAGCAACTGACTGTCAGACTGTCGCCCGAGGAACAGCCTAGCTAAATTTGGATAGACTTATCAACATATTGGCTGCAGGGTGATGAATTTTTCAGCCACAACAAATCTCAGAGACCTGTCTGCTAAGGCATATGGGGGTTGGGATGTGCGTTAAATAGGCAGTACCCACTGAGACAAAATTATTGAACTTTGAGGTATTGAAGCAAGAAATATTTCAGGTAATAGCCCTCTGGTCGTTTTAACTGGTGAACTAGACCCTTGGCTCTGAAGTTCATATTTTATTCTTTTCTTTTTCTTTCTAATAGAAATAGTAGCTTTCTAGGAGCCACTAATTCTTACCATCTGTCTCCTTTCAGTTTTTGTATTCTTAGTACAAATATTGTACAAGATAAACCTTTTTTTTTTTTTTTTTTTGAGTGGGGGTAAAGGAAGGAGAAACATGATTCAAAATTTAGAAATAAAATAGTATAGGATTGATAATCCAAGAGCTAATATACATATATATGTATATATGTGTGTGTGTATGAATTTTCATTGAGTCTTATTAAACACAATATTTACTCATAATTCTGTACACTGCAAGCATAAAATATTTGAGAAGTATGATTATGAGGGACAAACAAATGACTAATTGTTTTCTTTTAATCCTTGATATAAGGTTTAGTGTGTGTGTGTGTTTGTGCACATATATATTTAAACTTTTCCCTTTCATATCCTGGACTACTTCACCATCTGGAGGCCTTCTTATTGTGTTGCTTTTAGGGTTAGCATATTTCTTTCCAAATACTGAAGAATGATAGCTTGCTGGAGCTTAGCCAGCTTTCTTTCTTTCCAGCAACAGTTGATATAGTAATGCCAGCTGCAGGTTTATTTGTATTATTTATCAAGTTGTCTTAAAAGACAGCTATTTTTGCAATGTCACCTTCACCTGGTACTTAAAGAATAACAAAATGGGACTAGAACTTTTAGGGTTAGCTGGGTAGTACCACAAATTCCACCTGTCCCACTTTTTTATGCTTAATGTTCATTATTATGAATATTACGTAATATTTACATCATAGTTGCTGAGTGAGAGTGGCAGTGACATTCTAATTCTAATTTGTATAGCTTTATTTTATTGAATTCTTTTTTATTCCTAATCTAATTGGAAATATTTTTGGAGGGGTTATTTAATGGAATATTTTTCTTCATTGATCAATCCTATTTTGAGCAAATTTCCCCTAATATTTTAATCATTTTCTTTTTCATCCCACTATTCCTTTGTATAGTCCTCTTGTAACAATGATTAAAAAAACAGTCATCCTACTTAACATTTGTCCTTCATAATCATACTTCTCAAATATTTTATGCTTGCACTATGCAGAATTATTATGAGTAAATATCATGTGTTTATTCAAGACTCGGTGAAGAAGTACTATAAATTGCCAGAATTTTTTTATGTATCTGGAGCATTATAAGTATACATATCTTCCTAACTTTAGCAAATGTTTTAGACTATTGTCTTATACACTATTGCATAAAGTATGTTGTTATGACAACCATAATTTAATTTAATTTTTTTTTTGAGGGAAAGGCTATTCTTTTCAGAAAAAAATATTCTAAAAGCAAACAAGACAAAACAACATAAAACACCATAATGAATAGAGACAAAAGCAGAAAGACATGAATTGGAACTTTTAATAAAGCACCCAGCTGGATCATTAAAGGGAACATATCCTTGTGATTCTAAATAACATCCTTGTGGTGTTTAAAAGTACAACATAATTGGTAGACTAGTTAATTGATCTCCAAAGACATTGTATAAATGAAGGTACTTCAGAAGCCTACCTTTCCAGCACAGGGACAACTCTACAGTGTGACCCTTATGCTTTGCTTCTGTACATTGCCTTCATCTCTTTCTTTTCATCTGTTCCTTCCCTCCCTCTCTCCTTTCTTTCAATTTGATCTTTCACAATGATTGGGCCCCATGGCTAGAATCCTCTCCTTCCTTACTTTCTGCTTCCTGCCTTCCCTGACTTGTTTAAGAGTTAGCTTACAAGATGCCTTTCGTGGTATCTCCACTGCTAGTATCTTCTTTCTGAGATTAACTCCACTTTTACCCTATGTTTTTGCAAGCAAATATAGATATTTATCTTTTTGTCTTTTCTGTGACAATTGGGAACTCCATAAGACCAGGGTCTTCATTTTTTTATATTCCAGGAATTTAGCACAGTGTCTGGCACATAGTACTTGTTGACTGGCCTTAGACCAAATCTTTCTATGTCAATCTTAGTTTTCCTTCAGATGATTTCTAAGTGAGCTGCTTCTGAGTTTTTCCTAATTTTCCTATTCTGTTGATGGTTCTATCCTCCAAACCCCCCCCTCCCCAACTTTTATATATTGGATTTTCCTTTTTTTCCCTCCTTCTTTATCTACCTTTAAAAAATCACCAGGTACTTTAATGTTTCTCTTTGAAAAATCAAAGTCATGATCTCTACTTTTTTGACAACTACACACATGGAATATAATAGTTTCTGTTATCAAAGACATTCATTTTCTGCCTGTGCATGTGCCAGTATTAAATATTTGAAGGATTCAGTAACATAACACTAACATTTGACTTCCTTTTTTTTTTTATCTTTAGGTTTTTAACAATCATTATTTGCAAGTGACGATTGATGATTTGAGACCAGAAGCTAAAAAAATATCAATGCTGTGCCATGCAGATTCCTTAGGGATTTTACCTGTACAGTGGTGCCTTAAAAATGGAGTCAACCTCACACCACCCAAGGGTTTGTATTCACTGAGATCTTGTTTGATATGTAGTGTATGGTTTGATTTTTGTTTTGCCTAATCCACATTGAAATGATACTTTTGCTTATATGAATGACTCAGCAGAAACTGTCAGGTGTTGCACAGGTAAATTCAGGGAGTCATAAAAGAGATGATGTTTTTTGTCCTTTGTTCTCAAGCGGACCATGGCATTGGGGAGGGGATGCCGGGACATCCAGGTGAATTGGATTTAAGTGAGGGAGGGCTGTGCAAGGTTACCTGCCTCACTTTCCCCTCCAGAGCCATCTGGGTCCAATGGCCAGATCTGGACCGGGAGGACTGGAGATGGCCCTGGATGCCATGGGAGACTTTTTCCTTTTTAAGTTAAGGTTTTTGAGAGACAATACCCTCTCTACAATTAAGGTTAGGTAATAAATGAGGCAAAAAATGACCTTTTTAATCCAATCTAAAAGAGAGATAAGGAGACACTATAGTAGCAAAGGTGAATAGAACTGGCATAGATTTTTCCTAGTTGCAACATTTAATACCCTTTCCTCCTATGTCCAGTAAAGTTGATTTTTCCAATTTTGTGTGTTCTATTCAATGAACTAATTTTCGCCAAGAAGCTTAGTTCTCCTGAGTACCTGCCTGTATCTGGTACATTATAGGTCATGTTCAGGTACAGCTAGCTACAAAAAAAAGCTAAAGAGATTGTTTCTGTAAATCAAGGACCAGGAATTCCTTTCACTCTTTGAAGCACTCGGGCAGTGTAACTTAGAAATATTATAATTGTTCTGATTTTGTGTTTTTAGGAGACCTGGGTTCAAGCCCTGGCTGTGCTTATGACCTGGAACAAAAGCCACCTCAGTGAGGCTGTTCCTCATCTGAAAATGATGTGATTGAACTAGATGATCTTTAAGGGTTCTCCACCAATTTCTAACTAAAATGTTGTAAATAAAAGGCAGCACAAGTCAAACTTTGAACCCGCTTGATTGTTTTCACCACCTTTTTTCTCTCCACCATTCCTCGAGCACCACTCTGGTGGAGAAGCATGATATGGGACAGCCCCCCAAGGGACCTCTCCATAGAGGAGATTAAATCTGAATTTAAACACATGATGAAAGTAGCCTGGTGGTAAAAGCAGGGATTCTTCCAAGTTTGGTAAACAGAAGTGGAGGAGATGATTATTTGTTACTTGTTAATGCTGATTCACTTTAACTGCCTTATAGTTATATATGGGGCTTGTAATAAGCCCAGCATTTGTTCCAGAAAATAGAATGTTGAAGAAAAGCTATGATAAACTCTAGAATATTTGAACTCATCCATGTAGTTCTGACTCTTCAATTGTCTTTTTTAAAGATCACTTCTATCACTTTTAACTTCAAAGAGGTTTTAAAAATGAAAGGTAAGAGATTTACTCTTAACAAGTGATATTATAATCCTTTAACCAAACAAATATGATGGTGTTATATGTTGTAATTTAAGGATAATCACTTTCTAGGGTCCCATAATGACCTATTGGATGTAAAAATGTCAGTGTGAAAACACTTCTGATTTAATTAACTGTTTTTGAACCACTATGTTATATTGCAAGAAAATATTAATTTTTGTGTTTTTATTTTGGGTTTCTCATTTGTAGTTAAATAAATTTTCAGTTGCTCTAGAAAGTATCCACTTGCCAACTCCTCTTCAGATTCTTCATCTTAAATGGAATTCAGTCCTTTGAAAATTTTTAATCAAAATCCTAGTCTGTAACACCAAATTTGTCCTATTTCTGTGTCTCATTTAAATTTTTACCAACAAGGATTGATAAATCACTGAGGTATTAGAATTTCTTCCTTTTCAGTTCTGTCTTCTGGCTTCCTTGAAGCTCCAGCTAAAATTCCATCTTTTCTGTGAATCATTTCCTCTTTATTGCTAGGGATTTTCCCTCTATTGATTGTCTACATTTTATTCCATTTTATATCTTGTTCATGCATAAGTGTTTTCATACTTTCTCCCTTATTAATTCATAAGCTCCTTGGAAGCAGGGCTTGTCCTTTGCTTTTCTTTGCATATAAAACATATAACATAGTGCTTGGCACATAGTAGGTATTTAATTAATTTAATTAATATCAATGCTTATTGCCTGGATTACTGAAGGAAAAGTGAATTGTTGAATATTTCTATATTCACAATGGATTAGGTGACCTCCAAGGTGCCTTCCAATTCCTGAAAGTGATTCTATTTTAAAAAAAAAAAAGACTTGTCAACTGACCCATATATTTAATATTTCCACATATTGTTGTTCAATTACAGAACAACCTCAGAGGTATATGACAGGAATGGCCACTTTATCTTTTATCCTACTCCATCCCAATGATAAAGGCTTAATTTTGGGAATTAATTGGATTTGGACATTAATTCCTAACATAATCTATAGTTATTGGCAACAGATATTTCCTAATTTTCCCATTACTGGTGCTGTTACCTTAGGCAAGGTTCTATTTGAATATCTGTCATTCACTTTCATGATCAGACCTTCCTTTCCAATATTTATCTTACAGATCACCCCTAGGCAATTTTCTCTATTATCACATTTTAATCCTTGACTCTCCTTCCTCATGGTTCTGCAATATCTCATTATACCATGGAGGTAATCATGAGTTCCTGCCATGCTGAAAAGTCAAGTTAACAAATATTTCTTGAGTGCCTACTATGTGCCAGGCTCTGTACTAAGTGCAGGGGATAACAAAGAAAGGCAAAGGACAGTTCTTGGTCTCACAGAGTTCCTGACCTAGTTGGGGAGACATGCACAAACTTTGATATAATTTGTGGGAAAAATTGGAGCTAATCTCAGAAGGAAGGAACAAAGATTAAAGAGAACTGGAAAAGGCTTCTTGTACGTGGTGGAATTTTAGCTGATTATTTGAAGAGAACCAGATTGTAGATAGAGGAAGAGCATTGTAGGCCCAGTGAAAATGCAGACTTGGGAGGAAGGTATCTTGTGTGAGGAACAGTAAGGATGAGAGTGTCATTGGGTCATAAAACATGTGAAAGAAAGACTTTGAATATCTTCCTGCAGTAGCAAAATTTTGTTTTTCTGAGGACCACTCTAGTTAAGAGGGGAGCTACTTGTATCACTAAGCATGCCTCTTACTGATGAATTCTTTGGGCCCCAAACAAAAATTTAAATTAGCTTCCAGTCCTGTGTAATTACTACAATTCATGAGCTCTTCTAGGCTTTTGTAATTGATGGCAGCAGAACAGATGGAAGGAATGCTAAAGATCTTACACATTTTGATAGTGTGTAATATTCACAAAATTTTTTATACCAAACTTTTTTCATCTTCAAGGACAGTAAAGTTTTAGTTTTAAATGACTAGAAGAAAATGTTTTTATAGATGAAATCTGTAGTAGGGTGATGACACAGTTGTAAGGCTATTGAGGGACTGATTCACAAGATACAGAAAGGCAGAGGTGGGACAGAAGGACAAAAATGTGAGGGAAAAAAAGATTTTGTACCTTATTGTTACTTTAAAAAAAAAAAGTTATGAAGAGAATATGAAAAGTGTCAACTAGGTGACACAGTGGATGGAGCACAAGACCTGTTGTCTAGAGTACCCAAGTTCAAATTCAGCCTGAGACTCTTAGCCTGTGATTCTGGGCAAGTCACTTGACCCTGATTGCCAGAGGTGGAAGGAGAAATGGGAGGGGAGGGGAGTGGGAAGAAAGAATATCAATAAGTATTTAGTATCCCATGGTGCTTATTACTTGTTGATTATACACTTTTAAGTGACCTAATTTGGTGGAGTAAAATATGACTAAAAGAATCTTGCAATAAATGTGTCTCCTACTTCCAGATTTCAAGGAGTTGTCCAACTTAGTGTCATGGAAGGTTAAAAGATTTGACTCAGTAAAATGTTTGCACTATATTGTCTTTCTATCTAGTTTACTTTTATCTTCTGAATCCAATTCTTACCATGCAACAAGAAATTCGGTTTTACACACATATATTATGTTTAGGATATACTGTAACACATGTAACATGTATGGGATGGGATTGCCTGTCATCTAGGGGAAGGGGTAGAGAGAAGGAGGGAGGGGAGAATTCGGGAAGAAGTGAGTACAAGGGATAATGCTGTAAAAACAAAAATTACCCATGCATATGTACTGTCAAAAAATATATAATTATAAAATTTAAAAAAAAAAAAGATTTGACTCATACCACACAGATAGCAATTAGTGGTGCCAGAATCAACCCAGGTTCTATATTGTGCATTTTTACCTCCATCATACCATTATTATGATTGCTATTTTTTTCTTCACATTGGCCATAGTGGCCATAATCCTAGTATATTTCCCCCACCACATCATTATTATTGCTATTTTTTCTTCATAGTGGCCATAAACCTAGTGTATTTTCCCCACCACATCATTATTATTGCTATTTTTTCTTCACATTGGCCATAGTATTTAATGCAGTGCTGAATGCACTACTAGATACCAAATCAATATTTCATCTTTTGAATAATTTGAGTGCTCTCTAAGATACAGGTAACAAAATCATGGAGCTATCTGTCTAACGTCAGTTTATTTTGGTAGTAAGGAAATGGATGATCTGTTTTATCCCCTTTGGACCTGTGCCAATCAGAACTGCATCCTGATCAATCAGTTTTGGCTGTAGCCAGTGTGCTTTAACAGCTCCCTTGACTGCTTATTGCAAATCTTAATAGTTCTGAAGTTTTTCTGCATTTTTTTTTCTTCTACAGGGTTTTAAACACATTTTCCGACTTCAGTTAAAGCCTTGTTACTTCTTGTTCTGTCTTTGTTGATTAATGAAGGTAATTGACCCCTGTCTCTTTATAATACAATCCAAAGCAATTTGTTTTTATATAGCAGTTCTCCAGGAGCTGTCACAAAACTGCTTTACAAAAAGAGCTCATTATCAAGCCTAGAGGAAGAGGAATTTAAAGAGATGAAGTGACTCGAGGTCCCTTGGGGAGGAAAGAGTAGTCTAAGCAGGTGGTGCAGCACAAGAAAACGACATTGTTCCTGGGGCATGGTAATGAGCTGCCAAGACTGGAAGTGAGGGACTGGACCAAATAATCACTGGAGATTCCTTCCAACTTGAATAATTCCATGACTTCCTGATGAAGTCGGTATGATGGGATTCCAGGCAAAAGGGATAGAATGGAAACCTTGCTGTGTACAATTCATTTTAGTAATAATAAAATACAAACCTTTATTAAGCACCCAGTTTTGGGGTTAGAATTAGAAAGAATACCTTTTCTCAAGGAGTTTACAAGGGGGGTACAATGTATACATAGACATATACGTAGATGGAAGGGAAGAGAAATTGGTTCTCAGAAAAAGTACTTGTTTTCAGAGGCTTCAGATTACATCAAATAGTGAGATCAAATGTACTCAAGGAAAAATAGGTAAAGCTAGGTAGAGAAAGGATTGCATTAAAGCCCTCTGAGAAGATCATTGTTTTGACAAATAAGTTATTATTGTGAAACCTTTCAGGTCCAGATATTGGAGAAGAAGGGGGAAGAAATAGGTACTTGACTCCAGTAGTTTTCCAGAGCAATTACTTAAATAGAAAATGAACATCACTGGTGTTGTGCCCATAACATAGGCTATATAAGACATTGAGAATTTCTTGGTATTTTTCTCTATTACCACCTTAATTTTAAATAAAATATTCCATGACTTTGTTAATTGAAGTATTAACACCAGCATTTTTTCTGGAGCAGTCTTGGCAGAGAGTGTCCTTCAGAGAGTCCAAAGGAAGGAGATTGAGAGATAAGAAAACTGGTCAAGAAGTCGTGTGGCTTGGGGGCAACTAGGTGACACAGTGGAAAGAGCTGGCCTGGAGTCAGGAGGACCTGAATTTAAATATGGTCTCAGATATGAGTGGGAGATCTGGGCAAATCACTTAATTCCAATTATCAGAGAGAGAGGCTCCACTGGATTCAAGATGAGGATTCTATTGATTTTTCTAGAAAATTTACATGCTCAAATTTCCTGTAGGCCATTATTCTCTGCACAAACATTTCCTGATTTTATTTAAAAATACAAACACACATTTTGTCTATGTATGTATGTATATACATATATATTTATTTTCTTTTGCTGAAGATATATGTGATATGGTGAGGGGTTGGAAGATATTGACAGATGTCTGTGGGGTAAAAACAAAACTTACCAATTCAGTTCTCAAAAACAAAATAAGATGACTTTTCTCCATTGGATATATTTAAGAATTCATTATTAGTCCAAAGAAATAAGTGAATTCTTAAAGTATTGTAGGGAACCATAATGGTAACTCACATTTCTGTACATTGCACATCTTTCACACGTACCTTAGAGAGTGGTAATGTGGAGACCTTTAGGAAGTATGCTGGGCATGAATGGTGTCTTGTTCAGTTTTCTTTTTTTCCTCATAAAGAGAGAAGAATCTTGCTCAAAAGAAAAATCAAGTGTTCTGCTAAGTCAGGCAAAGAAAATAATTTATGATCATTTTATAGATGTAGACATTAAAACTAAGAACGCATACTCATCCAAGGTCATACAGCTAGTTATTGTCATTTCCAAGACTTGTTCCAAGATCATCTCATTCACAGAACAGTGTTCTTTCTATCCCACAATGTTGCCAGCTCAATTTGAGAGGCTTCCTCTGTTTTGTAAACATAAGTGTTTTGACCTGAGATGGTAGTCTCCAAGCCCACAAAGAAATCGATACAACCTTAAAAAACAAACAAGAAAAACTTTTATTGGTGCAAGGAAAAAGGATTTGGTCTTTTTAAGAAGCCAAATTCTAAAATGGAAGAACCGGACAACAAGAGAAAAACTCTTAAGAGGCAGCTAAGAAACGCAAGACTGTAAATGAAAGTGGTTCATTTTCCTTTTCGAAGGTCAGAAATACCTGTAAAGGCATCAAGCTCTAGGTCAGGAGATAAAAGGGGAATAGAGAGGTGTTAAAGGAGTTAACCTTTTCTCTATTAACTACAAATATACTTTGGGGTTTGGATTTTGACCTTTATTTTAACTAGTGAATTGCTGCTTTTAAAAGAAAATTGATGTATTTTAACTTAGTAACTTTTTAAAGAACAAATTTAAGTTAATAGACTTTTTTCTCTGATATTTTTCTTTCTCAGAGAAAAATATACTTTCTCTCATGCCTATGTAAGCCCGCCTATTCAGTCATTGCTACTGCAAATATAGACAATACTCTTTGACCTCAAGTACTATCAACCCACCCCCTTCCTGTATTTCTAATCTTTTTGCAACTTACTCCTCAATACATATTCTTTAATCCAGTGTCACCAGTGTCCTGCCTGTTTTGTGAACAAGACATTCTCTCTCTCTCTCTCTCTCTCTCTCTCTCTCTCTCTCTCTCTCTCTCTCTCTCTCTCTCTCTCTCTCTCAGCTCTGAGGATTTTCTTTGTCTTTCATTGATGACTGAAAAAATGCTGAAAAAAATGGAAAAAATTTCAACCACTGACCTTTCTAGCTTCCTTTAAGTCCCAATTAAAATCCCACCTTTTACAAAAAGCCTTCCTAACCCTCTTAATTACAGTGCCTTTCCTGTTTTAGTGATTGCCTTTTTAGCCTGCATATAGTTTGCTCTGTATGTATTTGTTGGTATGTTGTCTCCTCCATCAGATTGTAAGCCTTTTTGTTTATCCAGTGCTTAGCATAGTGCCTGACACATAGTAGGTGCTTAATAACTTTTATTGTATGATTAATCTATCTTTTAATTGATTGGATTTATATAATCTACCTATATTCTATTGCTTGTCCCTTTAGCAATGGAAATGTCACCAAACTACTTGAGTATCTTTAATTTGGCCTAATGAGTACTAATTTTTTTTTTTTTTTTAAATACCTGTTTTGTCTTGTACAGGTTATGCTGGCCAGGACTTTGACTGGGCAGATTATCAGAAACAGCATGGTGCTGAGGCTGCGCCTCATTTCTGTTTCAGAAATGTAAGTGTGTTATTAATTAACTGCGAATTAAATTTGTTGTCCTGTGTTAGCACTCTTTACTAGGTTGACATATTATTTTATTTTTCCTCTCTCATCGCATGCATTAAAACTTGAAGGATTATCTTTTGTATATAAATATCCTGAATGTCTGTGCTCTTGTTAAGGCCTCGTGAATCTGGAGGTCTGTTTATGAGTTTTTCTATAGAGCCACAATAATGTACAAGGACATGATATATCATTATGTTGTCATATCATAAAAGCTTTGGAGTTTTTGAATCAAGTCTCTGACCTAGTTGCCTGTGATCCTTAAAAGCTATTCTAAGAATGTTACAAAGAACTGAACTCACAAAGCACGTTCTTAAAGCATGTTCTTAAAACCCCCTTAAGCATGTGTATGTGCTTTGGTATGAGGGTATTCAAAGACCTTTAATTGCCTTTTTCTTTTATATTCTGTTCTTAACTAGCTTATTCTGAGCAGCCACCTTTTTCAAGTAGATCTTATTGGGATAGTCACTGGAGTTTTACAGCACATAAAGTAACCATAATTACATGCGAGCGCACCTTATTTTAAACCTTAAATTGCCTGCCTTAAATAGTTTGTAGAAATGATTCATTTTGACTTCATAATATTAGTGGGAAGAAGCTGGATCCTACATTTAGAGCTAGTGAGGGACTTAGAAGTTGTTTATTTCAACCAATCTCCTTTTACAAATAGCAAAACCAGCCCACCTCTCCTCCCAAATTTAAATGATTTCCCCAAAGCCACTGAAAATCGATAGCAGAGCCAAAATTGAAATCCAGGCCTTCTGATTCCCAGAAAAAAAAAAAAAAAAGAAAGGAATAAACATTCACACGACACTTACTATGTGCTGAGTCTATTTGACCTTTACACCAACTCTAAGAAGTAGATGCTATCATTATCCCCATTTTACAGTTGAGAAAACCAAGGAAAATAGACATATGTGAAAAAATGTCTAAGTGTCTGAGGCTGCATTTGAACTGGAGTCTTCTTGACTCTATAGAACTCCTCCTAGCTCTTAGTGATATTTCCACTGAATTAAAACTGACCCTATTTATTCTCCAGCTTCTTTCATCTCCCTTGTTAGGGCTTGTGGATATTTTGGGATTCCTAGTTATTTAATTCATTCATTCATTCATTCATTTATTTATTTTTTGCCACTTATAGTTGGAGAACATCAGCAATGTCTCACATGGAGCACTTCAGAGTTGAGATTTTTGTATGAAAACTTTGTAAAATAGCTACTTGACATAGTCTCCCCTTTTTATAGGTGCAGAAAATGAGGCACTTGAGACCTTACACAATTAGGAAGTATTTGAGGATTTGACACCCAACTAGAGTCTGGTCCATTGAGTCCATCTCAGTTGTCTGTGATTTTAGACATCATCATCATGATTCACATCCGAGAGTTAAAATATTTTCAGATCCTAGCATTTAGATAAAGGGACCTTAATATTACTTTTCTTTTATAGATAAGAAAAATGATCAAAAATAAAGAAAACTTCATGTCTCTTAACATGAAACAATTAACTGTAATTAATCTAGTGCTTTAGTATAGTAGATTTTTAATAATATTTGTTGAATTGAATATAATATCTTAATCTCATTGGACCTGTTGCATTGAAGTTTTAGTGGATTCCAGCCTTGGCATGAATCATCATTGTGAAATAGCAGCCAAAAAAGCTAATATGATTATGAGATGTATAATGTTCAAGGTAGATGATGATCCCTGTGTATTCCACATAAGTCAGACTATGTCTACAGTATTAATGTTAATGATTAATAAACCATAATAAATAAAATAATAAAAATATTAATGATAATTAATAAACCCACATACTTGGGTGTGTCTCAAGGAGACAGTTGGTTAGTAAATATTTGTTAAACACCTACTGTGTGCCAGGCTCAGTAGTAGGTACCCGGAATACAGTAAAATACAGTTTCTGCTTTCAAGTGCCTGGCAAGTATGTTGAACAGCCTCAAGGTCATAGCAAATGAATATTGACTGAAGGAATAGGGCTCTAGCCTATAGAAGAAAGGACTCTAAAGGGTGTAATATTTGTCTTCAAGTATTTAAAGGAAGGTAAATGATAAAGGAATAGAATTTCCTCTGCTGGGTCCTTGTCATAGAGGTAGAAGAGAAAAGGAGGAGCAATATACCATGGAGACAGACCAGATCTGGGCACTGTCATATGTGAGGAACAGCTGACGGGCCAGCACAATTGCACTGGAGAATATGTTTAAAAGAAATACTCTCTTAAAGACTGGAAAGATAAAAAATTGTAAATACATTAAACAGCAAACAGGATCTTGTACTTGATTAAAAAATAATAAACTTGTAGGTTCTTCCTTGTACCCTTAGGAACTACAGAGAATTCCCTGATTTGTTTCTACCTATGATATTGTTCCTGCCAAGGGAGATGTTTCTTTTTCAGCCTTTTGAGGCGTAAGGAGAAAATTCTGAAAATCTCTACCTAATTTCCGGATCAGCATGATTCCCTGACTTTAAATATTTTCTTAGTTCTTTCATCTTTGCAATCCTCTATGACTTTGGGTCTGCCATGACTCCTGTCACTATTGCTAAAGCTTTAAAATAGAAGGACTCAAAAATGGCCCCCATCACCTGCCAACTCTTGAACCTTGACGGATATTCCCTGAAGATGAAATCAGTTTTAATTATTTTGTTGTTGCTATGTATTCATTAGCAGAAGGCTTATTGCAAAAATGCTCCCCTTTGTTTGGGGGCTCTTGATTTATTTAATAAACCGGATTATAATCTGCCTGTTGGCATATGCCTTGCATTAACTGGCAAGTTGTTGAATTTGTCAGCTCACTACAGGCGCCCTTTGATAGAATGCTTATTATAAATTCATTTTTTAATCACACATCTCCACTGTAGCACAGCAGAGCTAATGTGGAAGTGTATGCATTGTCGCCATTTCCCTGGGGATGTTTGACAATCATAGGCAGTTATGAAATGGATCGACACAGCCAAATGCTTAGTAAAATAAACTCACAGGTAACTGTTTTGATATTGATCCTTTACAAAGTAGCCTCAAGCAGTGAGTTGAGTTGAACTAAAAGTAGGTTGGGTGGTTTTAGTTTTTTCCTGCTAACTACAGTAGGAAAAAGTAGAATTCACATACTAAAAGGGTTAATAGGCAAGTGGTCAGGTGTTTAAAAGCAGCTCAGTCCTCAATAGGTAGGCCAGTCAGAAATAGCAGGGAATGTGTTTGAGTCAGAGTTAGCAAAGAATAATAATAGTGTGGAACCAATTGATTTGGGTGTAAATGGATGCAAATAACTTACCATTCCAGTTATACAGAAGTGGATTTTTTTTTTTTCTCAGCTTAAAGACTATATTTGACTTTAATTGAATGACACATAGAGGTATTACAGAGTAATGAGACAGATTTCTCTGAAGCACAGGACGATTCCATATTCTTCATAGTTGTGTTGTGAACATACAATGCCAGATAGGCAAATTTTTCTCAGGTATTATAGTATCCATATACTTTATTGGAATAAGTATTCTTGGGTAGGAAGGTGCATGCTGAAGCAGTGATAGCAAATATTAATATTAATCTGAGTAGAGCGAGGGAAAAAACAGAATGGAATCAGATAAAAACAGAACAACTCTGTTATCCAGATACCGATTGTATTTTGTGAATTATCTATTTTTTCCTTTTTTGGTCACTCTCTTACTCATGAGTAGCCCTTCTACCTAGTTCCCTCTAAACAATTCCAGTCCTCTTTAATCTAAGAAATTAAATGTGATCTGAGCTAATTAGTACTTGGATTGAAGGTTGCTTTGGGGATACTAGATGCATAATTTCCTTGTGAACATATAACTGACTCTCTTTTTAACGACATAGCTAGATGATAAGGCTAAGTTTTTAGGTTTAAATCCTAAATGGAAAAATTTGTTATGGATTTTTTTTCTTACTTTTGTAGACTTTTAAATTGTCACCTTAAATTTGCAAAAAAACTTTGTTGACTGCCAAAAGGTTGGAAGGATCAATACCATTATTCTGAATTTATAAAGCAGAAGCTTATTTTATAGTCCACTCATGGAGAGGTTAGCCAACTTTATGAAATCTCACTTGATTATCTTCACATAGAATAGACTTTAAAAAAATATAAACTATATTTCTCACTACTAGGTACTGTTTTTAAAGTTTAGTCCAGAAATTACATTAAAATTGTTTAATAATGGTGAGTATTTATTAAGCATATTTTATGTGCCAAGCACTTAAAGACACAAATATAATTAGAGAAAAAAGTTCTTTCCTTCAAAGATCTTATATTCTAATGAGAGAAGATAGCACACAAAAGGAACTATAGGATTGAATGTTCTGGAGGAATTTCCATTTTAAAAATTAGAGAGGAACTCAGTATTCAGAAGTGGAAATCACAAGAGGGGAAGGATCTTCCAGTGTGAAAAGGCTGGAGAAGAATATCCATAAGAGTCAGGAACGGATCCTCAAAAGGAGAGTGCCATTTGGGAATTAGGTATAGATTTTATCCATTGATGCTCTCCGGATCTCCCATTAACACAATGAGTTGAGAGATGACCACACTCAAAAAATACAAAGAGAAAAATATCATTTGTATTTAATCAATACTTGTAGTAACACTTTGTAATATCTGTCTATAATTTTTCTGGACCTTGATTCTGGAAAATCAAGTTATACCTTTGGGACCTTTATCAAGTCTCTCAGTGTCATGTGTTTTTTCATCGTAAAATGGAGTTAATGATGGGGTTAATATCCTTTTTAGACAGAGGATGATATGAAAATGATTGATTATCTTTGAAGTGTCATCATTCATATTTTTTTAATTAAAGCTTTTTATTTTCAAAATATATACATGGATAATTTTCAACATTCACCATTATAAAATTTTATGTTTTAAATTTTTTCCTTCCCTTCCCTCCTCTCCTAGACAGCAAATAATCTAATATATATCATCTTGTTTATGAATGAAATACTATTCAGAATATTATAAGCTTTCATCAGATGATGAAAAAAGGTAGCATAAAGTGCTGGAAAATAATGACCTCAGAGGCAGGAAAAACTGGATTCCAGTTTTGCCCCTGACACAACATGGACGAGTCACTTAGGCCTCATGCAACTTTCTAAGACCACAAGTTAGGAAGGTACCAAGCTTCATTCATAGAGGGAGATGTCTCATGATGGAGAAGTTATAGGTCCTTATCCCTACCCTCAAAATTAAGCCTATAAATGTGTTGTTGTTGTTGTTGTTGTTATTGTCACATCCAAGTCTTTGTGATCCCATTTGGAATTCCAAAGATACTGGAATGGTTTGCCATTTCCTTCTCCAATTCATTTTACAAGTGAAGGAAGTTAGGGAAGCAAGGTTTAAGTGATTGTCCAAAGTCTCACAGCTAATAAGTATCTGAGTCTGGAGTTAAACTTGGGTCCTATTGATCCAAGGGCCAGTGTTCTGTCCGCTCTGCCGCTTGGCTGATGCCAGGAAGGTTAAAATTATGTAAAGCTGTAAAGAAAGTTTTCTGGGGATTTTCAGGTGTTTGGCAGGTGCCTATTTTTTAATACCTTCCCAGAAAATTCTGCAAGCCATTTAAACTCTGTACCTGAACTACAAAAACCTATAGATTCTGATACATTTTTGCTATTGATCCTTTATAAATTAGCTTCTATCTGCAAGCTTTCCCCACCAACCAGGCATCTGATTGGATGGACCTTGGAAATGTACATTGAAAAGAGGTTGGAGGAATGTTTCCCTGCTTCCACTATTTTTTTTTTGGTGTATGAAATGGAGCTGAATTAGAAAAATTGACACATAATAGAAGAAGGTATGAACTCGAGTTAGAAAACCTGCCGTTTAATTTCGGTGTGATTAGATTAGATAATTTCCACTTCTCCTTTTAGCTCTGACATGCTGATAATAGAATGAAAACTTGCGTTATCTCTGCACAGCCTGATTTCTCCATCTTCCCATGGCTTAGTGCATATTGACTCAACATGCATGCTTGATTCCTTTCAGACATCTTTCAGCCGTGGTTTTACAAAGAACATGAAGCTTGAGGTTGTAAACCCCAGAAACCCTGGGGAGCTCTGCGTGGCCTCTGTCGTCAGCGTGAAGGGAAAGCTCATGTGGCTTCACCTGGAAGGTACGTATGGTCCCTAGGGCCTTTTAGAAAATCAGAGCATCATCATGTTGTGTGTGTGGGTATGAATCTGGTTCTTCTCATAGTCTCTCCTCACAGCAATCTTGCCTTTGCTCTGCTTTTTATGCAAATGAGTCTTAAGTTATTCAATATTCTTAAGTAAGTGAAACTAATCAAATATAAATTCATTCTGAGCCTCTCTTCTTAACTAATAATTTCATGAAATGAGATGTTGGTGAGATAATTATGTTTGGAACACAGTGGTCTTTTTGCTTGTATGATCATAAAAGCTAATGCTACAATCAGATTAACATGAGTCACTAAAACTGGAATGTTGGAGTCTTATTATCTAGATAAAATATTTGCATGTTTGCCTTATTTGTTTCCATTATTTTTGCTTCATTATCTTTAGTAAAAATTTTGTTTTGTATTTTCTTTTTTTTTTTTTTTTTGACTTAATTTATTGTTTTGTTGATTGTCTAGTCTTTTTTTTTTTTTTTTTTTTTTTTTTTTATATATATATTTTATAATATTATCCCTTGTATTCATTTTTCCAAATTGCCCCCCCTCCCTCTATTCCCTCCCCCCGACGACAGGCAATACCAAACATTTTACATGTGTTACAATATAGTCTAAGTACAATACATGTGTGTGAATATCATTTTCTTGTTGCACAATAAACATTAGATTCCGAAGGTACATGCAACCTGGGCAGACAGATATAGTGCTAACAATTTCATTCGCTTCCCAGTGTTCCTTCTCTGGGTATAGTTATTTCTGTCCATCATTGATCAACTGGAAGTGAGTTGGATCTTCTTTATGTTGAAGATTTCCACTTCCATCAGAATACATCCTCATACAGTATTGTTGTTGAAGTATACAGTGATCTTCTGGTTCTGCTCATTTCACTCAGCATCAGTTGACCTAAGTCTCTCCAGGCCTCTCTGTATTCCTCCTGCTGGTCATTTCTTACAGAGCAATAATATTCCATAATCTTCATATACCACAATTTACCCAACCATTCTCCAACTGATGGACATCCATTCATCCTCCAGTTTCTAGCTACAACAAAAAGAGCTGCCACAAACATTTTGGCACATATATGTCTCTTTCCACTCTTTAGTATTTCTTTGGGATATAATCCCAGTAGTAGCGCTGCTGGGTCAAAGGGTATGCACAGTTTGATAACTTTTTGGGCATAATTCCAGATTGCTCTCCAGAATGGCTGGATTCTTTCACAACTCCACCAGCAATGTATCAGTGTCCCAATTTCCCCACATCCCCTCCAACATTTGTCATTATTTGTTCCTGTCATCTTAGCCAATCTGACAGGTGTGTAGTGGTATCTCAGAGTGGTCTTAATTTGCATTTCTCTGATCAGTAGTGATTTGGAACACTCTTTCATGTGAGTGGATATAGTTTCAATTTCTTCCTCTGAGAATTGTCTGTTCATATCCTTTGACCATTTATCAATTGGAGAATGGTTCGGTTTCTTATAAATTATGGTCAGTTCTCTATATATTTTGGAAATGAGACCTTTGTCAGAACCTTTGTTTTTAAAAATATTTTCCCAATTTGTTACTTCCCTTCTAATCTTGTTTGCATTAGTATTATTTGTACAGAAACTTTTTAGTTTGATGTAATCAAAATCTTCTATTTTGTGATCAATAATGATCTCTAGTTCTCCTCTGGTCATAAATTCCTTCCTCCTCCACAAGTCTGAGAGGTAGATTATCCTCTGTTCCTCTAATCTATTTATTATCTCCCTCTTTATGCCTAAATCATGGACCCATTTTGATCTTATCTTGGTATATGGTGTTAAGTGTGGATCCATATCTAATTTCTGCCATACTAATTTCCAGTTTTCCCAACAGTTTTTTCCGAATAATGAATTTTTATCCCTAATGTTGGAATCTTTGGGTTTGTCAAAGATTAGATTGCTATAGATGTACCCTTTTTTGTCCTTTGTATCTAATCTGTTCCACTGATCTACCGGTCTATTTCTTAGCCAATACCAAATGGTTTTGGTGACTGCTGCTATATAATATAGCTTTAGATCAGGTACACTTAGACCACCTTCCTCTGAGTTTTTTTTCATTAGTTCCCTTGCAATTCTTGACCTTTTATTCTTCCATATGAATTTTGTTGTTATTTTTTCTAGGTCATTAAAATAGTTTCTTGGGAGTCTGATTGGTATAGCACTAAATAAATAGATTAGTTTGGGGAGTATTGTCATCTTTATTATATTCGCTCGGCCTATCCAAGAGCACTGAATGTCTTTCCAATTATTTAAATCTGATTTTATTTTTGTGGCAAGTGTTTTGTAATTTTTCTCATATAATTCCTGACTTTTCTTTGGTAGATGGATTCCCAAATATTTTATACTCTCAACATTTGTTTGGAATGGAATTTCTCTTTGTATCTCTTGCTGTTGCATTTTGTTAGTGATATATAAAAATGCCGAGGATTTATGTGGATTTATTTTGTATCCTGCCACTTTGCTGAAATTTTGAATTATTTCTAGTAGCTTTTTAGCAGAGTCTTTGGGGTTCTCTAAGTATACCATCATGTCATCTGCAAAAAGTGATAGTTTAATTTCCTCATTTCCTACTCTAATTCCTTGAATCTCTTTCTCGGCTCTTATTGCCGAGGCTAGCGTTTCTAGTACTATATTGAATAGTAATGGTGATAGTGGGCAACCTTGTTTCACTCCTGATCTTACTGGGAAAGGTTGCAGTTTATTTCTATTGCATATTATGCTTACTGACGGTCTTAAATATATACTCCTGATTATTCTAAGGAATAATCCATTTATTCCTATACTCTCAAGAGTTTTTAGTAGGAATGGATGTTGGATTTTGTCAAATGCTTTTTCTGCATCTATTGAGATGATCATATGGTTCTTATTAATTTGATTATTAATATGGTCAATTATATTAATAGTTTTCCTAATATTAAACCAGCCCTGCATTCCTGGAATAAATCCTACTTGATCATAGTGTATTATCTTGGAGATGATTTTCTGAAGTCTTTTTGCTAATATCTTATTTAAGATTTTAGCATCAATATTCATTAAGGAGATTGGTCTATAATTTTCTTTCTCAGTTTTCGATCTACCAGGTTTAGGTATCAGTACCATGTCTGTGTCATAAAAGGAATTTGGTAGGACTCCTTCATCCCCTATTTTTTCAAATAATTTATATAACATTGGGGCTAATTGTTCTTTAAATGTTTGGTAGAATTCACATGTGAATCCATCTGGCCCTGGGGATTTTTTCCTGGGGAGTTGATTAATAGCTTGTTCTATTTCTTTTTCTGAAATGGGACTATTTAAGCAATTTATCTCCTCCTCTGTTAATCTAGGGAGCCTATATTTTTGGAGGAAGTCATCCATTTCACTTAAGTTATCAAATTTATTGGCATAAAGTTGGGCAAAGTAACTCCTTATTATTTCTCTAATTTCCTCTTCATTGGTGGAAAGATCCCCCTTTTCATTTGTAAGACTATCAATTTGATTTTCCTCTTTCTTTTTTTTGATCAAATTTACCAGAGGTTTATCTATTTTATTGGCTTTTTCATAAAACCAACTCTTGGTTTTATTTATTAATTCAATAGTTTTTTTACTTTCAATTTTATTGATTTCTCCTTTTAATTTTTGTATTTCGAGTTTAATTTTTGGTTGGGGGTTTACAATTTGGTCTTTTTCTAGCCTTTTAAGTTGTAAGCCCAATTCGTTAATCTTCTCTTTCTCAATTTTCTTCAAATAAGCCTCTAAAGATATAAAATTTCCCCTTATTACTGCTTTAGCTGCATCCCAAAGATTTTGATATGATGTCTCATCATTATCATTATCTTGGGTGAAATTGTTAATTGTTTCTATAATTTGCTCTTTCACCCAGTCATTCTTTAAGATGAGATTATTCAGTTTCCAATTACTTTTTGGTCTATTTACCCCTAACTTTTTACTGAATGTAGCTTTTATTGCATTGTGATCTGAGAAGAAGGCATTTATTATTTCTGCCTTCCTACATTTAATTTTGAGATCTTTATGTCCTAGTATATGGTCAATTTTTGTATAGGATCCATGAACTGCTGAGAAGAAAGTATATTCCTTCCTATTGCCATTCAGTTTTCTCCAAAGGTCTATCATACCTAGTTTTTCTAATGTTCTATTTACTTTTTTAATTTCTTTCTTGTTTGTTTTGTGGTTTGATTTGTCTAAATCTGAGAGTGCAAGGTTGAGATCTCCCACTATTATAGTTTTACTGTCTATTTCTTCTTGCAGTTCTCCTAACTTTTCCTTTAGAAAGTTAGATGCTATACCACTTGGTGCATATATGTTTAGTATTGATATGGCTTCATTATTTATGCTACCTTTCAGCAGGATATAGTTTCCTTCCTTATCTTTTTTAACAAGATCTACTTCTGCTTTTGCTTGATCTGAGATAAGGATAGCTACCCCTGCTTTTTTGGCTTTACCTGAAGCATAATAGGCTCTGTTCCAACCTTTTACCTTTACTCTGTATGTATCTCCCTGCTTTAAGTGTGTTTCCTGTAGGCAACATATTGTAGGGTTCTGCTTTTTGATCCAATCTACTATCCGTCTCCGTTTGATGGGATCGTTCATCCCATTTACATTTACAGTTAAAATTACTAATTCTGTATTTCCTGCCATCGTATTATCCCCAGCTTATGCTTTTTTCCCTTGACCCCCCTGATCCCCCTCCCCGATATTTAATTTACAGACCCCCCCTTGTGACGCGCAACCCTCCCTCTTTTTTTTTGGATCCCTCCCCCCTCCCTCCAAGTCCCTTCACTTATTCTCCTTTTCCTTTTCCCTTTTCCTCTCCCCCCTTTTAATGAGGTGAGAGAAAATTCTCTGAAAAACAAATATGTTAATTATTTACTCTTTGAGCCTCTTCTGATGAGAGTAAGATTCACACAATGATTCTCCCCCTCACTAAGTTCCCTCAGATATGGTGTATTTTCTATGTCTCTTCCTGGGATGTAGTTTCCCTCTTTTTATCACTCCTTCCCCTTTTTCTGAACCGACCTCCTTCCCTTTACCACATCCCCCTTTTTTTCTTTTATATCAGTAAAATCAAATTATCCTTGAGTATTTTTTATATACTCACAACAGAGTTACAGTTCTCAAGGGTTCTGTGTACCTTTTTCTGTTTCTCTTCAGTCTTGTGGATGTAGATCAAATTTTTTGTTTAAGTCTGGTTTTTTTCTTAGAAACATATAGAATTCCTCTGTTTCATTGAATGACCATCTTCTTCCATGGAAAAAGATGCTAAACTTAGCTGGGTAGTTCATTCTTGGTTGTAGTCCTTGATCTTTTGCCTTACGGAATATCAGGTTCCAGGCCCTTCTATCTTTTAATGTGGAGGCAGCCAGATCTTGGGTGACCCTTATTGTGGCACCTTGGTATTTAAATTGTTTTTTTCTAGCTGCTTGCAGGATTTTCTCCTTTGTGTGGTAATTCTGCAGCTTAGCCACAATATTCCGTGGTGTTCTTTTTTTAGGGTCTATTTCAGAAGGAGTTCGATGAATTCTTTCCACATCTACTTTCCCTTCTGTTTCTATTATCTCTGGACAGTTCTCTTTGATAATTTCCTGTAAAATAGAATCTAGGCTCTTTTTTTGGTCATAGTTTTCTGGAAGTCCAATAATCCGCAGATTATCTCTCCTAGATCTATTTTCCAGGTCTATAGATTTTCCCAGTAAGTATTTGACGTTGTTCTCCAGCTTCTCATTTTTTTTGTTTTGTTTGACTGATTCTTGGGTTCTCTGTGAATCATTCATTTCTATTTGTTCCATCCTGACTTTTAAGGAGTTATTTTCTTCTTTCACAGTTTTTAGTTCTTTTTGTAAATGCCCAATTTCGTTTTTAAATGAATTATTTTGCTCTATTGAATTTTTTTCCATTTCCCTAATTTTTTTTTTTTGAGAATTATTTTCTTTTTCCAATTCAGAAATTCTATTTTCTTGAGACTTTTTTATCTTTTCCAATTCAGAAATCCTACTTTCCTGTGTTTTTTTAACCTTTTCTAATTCACTAATTTTGTTTCCCTGCATCTCCTGTGAATTCTTTATTTTTTCCAACTCCAATTTCAGGACATTGTTATTCTCTATCATAACTTCTCTTTCTTTTCCCCATTTTTCTTCGATCTCCCTCAATTTCTTAAGAGCTTCTTCTAGGAGAGAGTTATGTGATGGGGGGCAGGAATCGTTCCCCTTTAGGTTGTTATCTTCTGAATCTTTGCTGTTAACTTCCTCGGGGTTGGACACCCGCTCTTTCTCTGTATAGAAGGAATCTATAGTTTTTCTAGCTTTTTTGCTCATACTTAAAAAATTCTTTTGGGGTCTGTCCCTGGGGTAGGAAATTATTTACTTCTTTACCAGCTTCCTCCCAGACTGGATGGATGCAGCGGCCCCTGCGCCTGAGCTAAGATAGAGCTCTGGGAGAGAGTTCCCCACCCCCTCCCTGGAAGCGCCTCAGAGGTGATTAGCACTGCTGTGCTTCGAGGGCGTAGAATCGTGAAGACAGCAAGAAGCTCAGCTTATGTGTCCGGGTGGGGAGTGAATGTCTGCAGCAGGTGACGTGAGAAGCCCCTGCGCTCAAAACGGAAGTGTCTGCCAGAAACCACGGTCCCTAGTTCAAAGGTTCCGCTTCTCTGGGACTTCCTGGAGCTGAGTTCCACTCCCTCCAGCTAAGCTAGGCAGTGTGTGTTGCCTTGGGCCGTATCCACCCACTTGTCAGTCTCTTAACTATTCTCAGGAGGTAGCTGAGGCCACACCCCCTGGTGCCGATTCTCTGCTGAGTCACCCCCAGGGTGTGGGGGGGGGAATCTAATCTGAGTTTTAAAATATTTTGGCTTTCTCTTCTGAGCTGCTAAATAATTAGCAGAGAAGAGCCAACAGCCTGTGCCAGATTTCTTTACCTCAGTGGCTTCTCTGATCCCAGAGCCCCTCCCAGCGCAATGGGCGCAGTGTGCCCCTACCCCACCGTCTGTGCTGGTCTCTTATTCCTCCCCTGAGAACTGACCTTTCCTGTTGAAACTCCAGATTCTCTTCAGCTGGTAAGTCGTGCTTCCAGTCCTTGTGGTATCTGTCAGTCCTGAGCTAATTTTGAGACTTAATTTATCTAATTGGTTGTGAGGGAGTGAGGACGTTCACTGAGTCGTGTGTTTCTTCTCCGCCATCTTGGCTCCGCCCCCCTTGTATTTTCTAAAAGGATAGAATGGATCATCTTTTATCTCAAATGTGTAATGAATGGGATTTTAGCTGGACTCTTGCAGGTCTACACAGATCACTCCTTATGTATGCTGTGTGGGGGGGTAGAAACATGATCAGTGGAGTTGGGAAGATAAAGAATTGTGTTTTCTGAAGAGGGAGCACTAATGAGATTTTGGATACCTTAGAGATAAATCTATAGTTTTCAGTTGCCACTTTTCCAGGAGGAAGTAATTAGAATGGATTTGAGCTTTAAAAAACTCACCGACACTTTGTTTTTCCATAACATCTAATATTGTTATTTCAGATACTTAATAAGATAAGTAATACTTCTTGAAAAGAAAATGAAAAAAATTAGCTTGTGTCAGTGTATTGGAATAATCTTGCCTCTCCAGACCTGTGATTTTTATTTTTGAAGGCCTTAGCAACATTGACATCTAAACATAAGGTTTGGAAGTTAGTAAAGTTATCCTTGTCTTTCCTTTGCATCCCCTGTAATATCCCTAGAAAATAAGTCTTAACAGAATCAAAGCTTCCTAAATAGGTCTATAGTTTTCTGAGTCTCATTCCCAGCCTTAATGGAATTTTACATTTTAATGTTGGTTTGGAAAAGGTGGAGAGCAATGTTCTAGGCATTAACTTTTTAAAAGAATTCTATTTATGTTGGCACCATTAGTTCCCAAGAAATACTTTAAAATTCATTAACACTTAATTTTAATGATGGTTGTCATTTGGATTGTAGTATTGACTTTTGTGCTCATGCAATCAATATGCTGCACTTTGAGGTCCGGTTGAATAATATAATAATCCTCTAAAATGTCCAATTTCTCAGGTTAGTACATCTCAAAATGGCATGGCCTGTTAGGGTTAAGCAGAAGAGAGAGAGATTGCATTTTGTTTTCATTACCACATTTAGGACTGAGTTGGCTGTCCTCTGAGAAATAAGATTTCTCTTGTATTTCCAAAACACTGAATTTAATTTGCACTGGGATGAAACATGTATTCCAAGGCTTAAGGTTTGTTTACATTCTTTCTTTGAAAACAAAAATGGTAAAGTTGGAAGCCCATGTTTCATTATTATTTAACACATTATGTTTAAAATTCCTCTGCAGTCATTATTTATTTAGCAGCTTATATTTTCAGAGTGCTTTACAGCTGTTAATTAGTTAACAAACACAGCAGTAATAGTGTCCTGAATTTTATAGGTGGGGAAGTTAACAGAGCCATTAAGATGTTCCTGAGATTCAATTTCAAGGCTTTTGACATTCTATCTATTGCCTCGTCTTCCAGACTCCATAGCCTTCTGGTTTTCAAGTATTTACGAGTAACATCTAGTGTTTATTTAATTTTTCAAGGCGTAATCATCTTGTTTCAGTAGTCTACTTTCGTATGTTCTTATACTTTGGAATATTTCATTTAGCTTTTCTTTAATTATTCCTCATGTTTCCAAAGTATAGTCACTTGCCCATAATGTGAAGTCTGGTTAATATAGAATAATTATACTAGATTTGGAAAGTAGAACTTTCAGCTTCTTAATTCATATATAGGTATTTTTAAAAGAATATCTTTCAATCTAGTATTCTAATCTATTTTTTTTTAGTAAATTGTTTTTTCAATTTTTTCCAATTACATACAAAGATAGTTTTCAGCATTCATTTTTAATTCCAAAATTTTCTCCCTCTTTTCCATCTCCTTTCCCCAAGATGGCATAGTTGAGTACAGAGGAAGATGACAGAAATTATATTGAAAAAAACATGAAAAAGAAATTATACAGAAAAAAAAGAAGCACAAAGGCTTATAGTCCATTTATAAGTCTTGGGCCTTTATATTATACACAATTTCTTGCATGAGAGTCTTGGGAGGTGGTGAAGACCATAATAATGTGATGTTACTGTGAGATAATATCACAAAAAAGTAGTTCGTTGTAAGTGAAAGGAAATGTTTGGTTATTGATGTGGATGTGACATTCAGTTACTTAGATCAGAGGTTAACATCAACATTAGGTCACTGCATACAGTTAGAATGGTTTCAACCTGACACATTAAAATAATGGAAAAATTGGAAATGGAAAAAGAAAAAAAATATCTCAATTACCAACAATTCCAGCAAAAACAAAACAGAGGGAAAAAATCACTCATTGCAACAAGGAAGCATTAAGGGTCCCAAAGCCATATTAGCTATCAGAATGCCAAAGGATAGGACATGGCAGCCAAGGCCTACACTGATTTAGAATATAGATATATATTTACAGAACTTGACAGAGGAATGTTCAGAGACACATTTACTTAATAGTATAATATGAGAACAAGGATAAATCTTCAAAATTTATGGTATAAAGCCAAACCATATAGTATCTTAAGGATATTAGTAGTTATCCTCCAATTAGGATATTGATAAGCTTATGAGAAAATAGAACAAATATTTTATAGCCTATTAATGTTATGTATACTGGAGGAATTTTTTCATTAGGAAGTAGAAATGGTACATAAGAAGTAGTTGGATCAAATTCTGGTGGACATGGCTCAACAATGAGATGATTCACGAAGTTCTAATTGTCTTATGATAGAGAGAGCCGTCAGCACCCAGAAGAGGATTGTGGGGACTGAGTGTGGATCACAACATAGTATTTTCACTCGTTTTGTTATTGTCTGCTTGTATTTTGTTTTCATTCTCCTTTTCCTTTTTGATCTGATTTTTCTTGTGCAGCATGATAAATGTAGAAATATATAGAGAGGAATTGCACATGTTTAACCTATATTAGATTACTTGCTGTCCAGGGGAAAGGATGGGGGAAGGGAGGGAAAAAATTTAGAACACAAGGTTTCATAAGAGTGAATGTTGAAAATTATGCTTATATTTTGAAAATAAAAAGCTTTAATTGGGGGGGAAAAAGTTGGATCAGATCGGGTACACACTGAGGAAGTGTGTAGGTTCTTGGTCTCCAGAATAGCCCCCAAAATGGCTCCACAGCATGGTCCCAAGACATGATCTCTCTGTGATTTGCTAACCAGAGTAAGATGTTGACAGACTTCTCTCTTGTAAAACCATTCACTATTTACTGGTTTAGCTCTTCCTCTATTGTGAAAGCTCTAAAACATATTCCCCATTAGTTACTGGTTTCTCAGGGCACTTAGAATTAAACCACCTGGATCACCTGCATCAGTAGCTATACATTGCCATTGGCAAATGTGTCATCCCCTATTATACTTTTTCCTTGCCCTGGATGAACTTCTCAGATGACAGACTATTTGTTAGGGCAGTGATGGGTGAATGAGAGCCCTCTTACCTCTTCAGAGCTCTTTTATACTTTATGTGAGACAGAATGAATCATATGAGATGACCAAGAATGACTGGCTTGCATTCTGCATTGCGGATAACTCACTATGTTATTTTTTCCTCCAAATGATACTCCTTTTTAAATTTTCCCTAATTTTTTTTTTTGAGGGCTCTCCCTTCCTTTTCAGTGTCCCAACTTCATTGCCCATCTTAACTCTCAGCATTTTCATGTCTTCCCCAAATTTACATCTTTCTCACACCCATCTCTTTTCACTCACATAGCCAGCACCCTCATTAAAACCTTAATCACCTTGTGTAGACTAAATTCCCTTCATTGGTCTTTACACTCTGCTCTACTTCATCTTTTACACACCAGCCTAAGTGTTTTTTCTTAAAAAAGTGATTTCCCAATGTTGGCTGTACTGTCAAACGAGAACTCCTTTCTTTGGCATTTGCAGTCTCTCACAACCTGTCCTCAGCCTACCTTTCTAGCCTGATTATAAATGACTCCAGTTCTGCACTCAGGAACTCAAACTGATCTTGCTGGTTTCTTACACTCAGAGAAACACAATTAAAATTGCCAGACCTCATTAGGAAATTAATGTATGTAAGTGGAAGTACATAAAGAAAGAAAATGAATTTATATTGAGCACTTTCTGCTGACTTGAAGTCAATCCATTCACTTTTGTTTCTGTTTTGTACATGTGAATTTATACACAGAAAAACATAACTCCTGCTGAGAACTTATATTTTCTGACTTTTATGATCTGTTATTTGATTGTTATAGTAATACTCAGTAAAAAAAAAAATCTAAATAAAAAAATAATGCTCTCGGTTAGCTACATTAATTAAATACAGTGAATAATTATTGTCATTTATTTTTTACAAATCTATAGGACATGCATGAAATATTTGTGAAAATAATGCTGTCACTGAAAAAAATATATATGTGTATGTATATATATATATATATATATATATATATATATAATATTATTAGAGAGTAAGAAGGATGGTTGTATAGTTAAGCAATATTTTTTATAATTTCATTTTTTGATCATCTTTTAAAACGTCTATTTCTGTGACATTTTCTGTTGTACATACATTGCTATATTGATACATGCATGTATGCCATTTATATATATAAAATTTGGGGAGTATGTACTCAAAGATATTTACAGATGAGGATGCATAATTAGAAAAGTTTGCTCAACACTGATATAGATCATTATACTCTTGAAAATATCAAGAGGTCTATTTGCAGGATAGTTCAAAGAAAAGATCCCAAAAGAATAGAAAAAATCACAGATGACATAATTACTCTGGATAGGTAATTGAGCGTGCATCAATAATGCTTTTTTTTTTTCCTCACACTATTTGCAACCACTGCAAGAATGATAGAGGTGCATATTGAGAGATACTTTTGATAAAAATGAAAAGGGGAAAGGCAAGTTGTTATAAGTAATTCTCTACAGCAGTTTCTGTGTGTGCAGTGGCTTAACTGACTAAAATGTGCAGCAAATACAAGATTCCATTGTGTGTATTTGTTCATTACAGAAAAGCATTTGATTTGATAGAACAAAGCTCGTCTTTAAAGGATTTTCTATGAAGGGGTCTGTCATACATATGTTAAAATCATACAGTATTCTTTGAGAAATATAGCCACAAAGATATCTTTGTTCAGTGATTCTCTGATTAATGTCGCGCATTAAACAGGGAAATGTACGCTCACCAAAGTTGCTTGCTCCAGTCTTGGAGGAGACTTTGTACAAGGTCCAAATGGAAGAGGGATTCCGTATTGATGATGAAGTATTCCAGATGTTGCTATTGGTGTTATATTTATCGAATCATACCTTTGTAGGGCCTTTTTCATTGAGATCGATGATTAGTCAAAAGAGAGCTTTCTAACAGAACAAACAAAAACTGGGCTTTAAAGGGAAAAAAAAAAAAAAGAAAAGAAAAACAGCTACTAATTATCCTGAGCAGTGGATAAAATACAGGACCTGGAATTAGAAAGTTCAAGTCTGCTATCAGATACTCATTATCTCTGTGACTTTGGGCAAATCACTTAACCCTATTTACCTCAGTTTCCTCATCTGTAAAATGATCTGGAAAAGTGAGATAGCAACCCACTCCAGTATCTTTGCCAATAAAACCCCAAATGGGCTCATAAAAAGTTGTACACAACTGAAATGACTAAACAGCAACAAATTAATTATCTAATTGTCTGTTTAGACTGGACATTATATTCTGTGTTGCTTCTAGAATTGAATAGAAGGAAGAGAGTAGGCTGGATTTTGGAAAAATGTACCTGACTTTTAACAATCTCAATGCAATATTCCATATATTCAATAGTTTTTTTTTTCCCCATGATGATATTATGACTGTGAATCTCGAAATAAAAGAATCCAAGTTGTGGGTGATTCTAAAGCAATAAAGAAATGTATGGTAGGTTTGTGTGTGTGAGAATGAGCTTATTTCCAATAGTAGCCTGTGCATAGGAAGGGAGAATAAGGAGTATCATTGAGGGAATTTATTATTGGAAAAGGAGATAGGCTAGCCCTGTGGTGAGAGGGAAGAATAATGTGATTGACAGGTTTAGTGCCATACTGATGCTATTTTTCAGTATATAAAATGGCCTGGAGTTTGGATTCCATAGTACGTTGAATAAATTTTCAGTGGAGTATCTTTTGGAGAACATTGACCAACCTCAGATAGGATTGATTACTCTAATGCAAGGGGAAACATGTCAGAAGAGATCCTAGATTCATTCAATATAGTCTAAAGCTAGCCTTTATTCTGAAAGGTTTAAAACAACTGAAAAGCTTAAGAAAAATTAGGCCTCTCACCACCCATCACTTAGAAAATAAAAATTCCTGCTGGTCTTTCCTTGATTGTTTGCCCTTGTTTCGCATTTAATGTTTGAAGTGACAGATTAATCATACTTCTCATTAATCATAGCTTCACATTTATTACGTTTTCTTTTCTCAAGTCTGGGTGTGGGCGGGTGGGGAGCCAGTGAAGGTTCATTCTGGTCACTTTGTCACTGTTAAATTATTTTTATGATAGTGGTTTTTCTGATTATAGAGCATTAAAATCACACTTTAAATTTGCAAAGTGGTTGTCACTAATTATATTAGATATTTTTATGCATTAAATTGATTTGAAGTATTTTTACCGAGTAGTTGATGGACCACTTTTAGGTAATTAAAATGATCATTTTGGTATAATGGTTGACTCCTCTGAAGTTGCATATCCTTTCAAGGGCTCGTAAAGGAGCAGATGTTGGAGGGTGAGAAATGAATAACAGATCTGTGAGCCAGGGTATTTTTATTTTAGGTGCATGTTTGGAAATGATTCCAAGCTCTTTCAGAAAATCTTCTGACAGTCATCAAGAACAATTTGTGATGATGGGATTTTGTGTTTGGGAATGGGTTTTCTTTTATGTAAACATTCTGCTTTAGATAATCACTTCTATTATTGTCATCATTGCTATTATCATTATGACTAATATTTACTCTGTCAGTGCCAACAGCATAGTAGCCACATTAAACCAGTCATAGGGGAAAACATCAAGTTGTTCTTATATACATTTCAGATTTCTTTTTAGGGCAAACAGGAATTCTGAAGTTATTCAGCAGACCAGCTTGCCCTTATGATTCCTTATCTTCCTTAGCTGTGAAGTTAGGCAGCTAGAAAGCTGTGTATCTATTGCTCTTGGAGGTCATGTCTCCTGAGAACAAATGCCCCTAGACTCTTTTTTAAAAACTTCATTTTTCACTTCATGCCAGGATCTAATCAGAATTCCATGCCTTGTTCCCTGTGGCTAATGTTTAGGACAGATCATTTCTTTGAAACATTTTTTTTTTTAATAGGTATTTTTAACCAGGACTGTCAGTAGAAAATAGCACAATAATAATATTATACTAGAATAGTTTCTTCTGAATTTTTAAAAATTAGAGTTTCAGAAATAAATCTATTAAAATCTATGTGAGGAAGGAGAAATCTAGGTTTGAATAGCATGTTTTCTTGTGCTGATATTTCACTTATATTTACACTTTCATTTATATTTACACATGACCAGTCAATCAATAAAAACCTACTGTGTTCCAGGGAGGAGCTGCTAAGAAGATAGATAAAAGCACTAGAATGGAACTAGGAAAACCTGTGTTTAAATCTGGCATTCAGATTGACTCTGTAATCTTGGTTAAATTGCTTACCTTGCCAAACCATTCCAGAATCTTTGCCAAGAAATCCCACGGACAGGGTAGTATTGGTGTGCTGTGGTCCAGGAGTCATGAAGGGTCAGACACAACTGAATAATAATGTTCCAGGCATCATGCTCAGCACTGAAGGTACAGAAAAAGGTAAAAAGAGCTCCCAAACTGACGGAAGAAACTATATGAAAATAATTGTATATAGCATACATTGGAAATAATTACTAGAGGGAAGACATCAGAATTAAGAGGGATTAGAAAAGACATCCTGTAGAAGGTGACATTTTAAACTGGGATTTGAAAAAAAAAAATTAAATGAAAGAGATAAGGAAGAGTGAGCATTTCATGCATGGGGGGACAGCCAGTGAAAACGGCCAGACTTGTTCTCCGAAGAGCCAGGGGATCATTGGAACAAACGGAAATCCTTCTTTGAGAAACAGCAAGAAAACCAGTGGATCACAGAATGTGTGTGGAGAAGGGTTTGGGGTATGTACCTATGGATAGATGTGACATTTTACATGATTTGTGAACTTGAAATATTTTAACAATGGCAATAAAAGTTTCATGGCTTCAGAAGTTTTTATTGCATTGTTAAAAGATTTCAAGTTCACAAATTATGTGAAATATCACAGACCACAGTAATTTTGAGGATCCTCCACTTTCATTAGTTTTACCTAATTCAGTTTTCTACCTTGAGCTTTGGCGGGAGGATAGAGTAGATCAGAAGCGGCAGTGAGAGTGGGAGAGAGAAGGGAGATAGAACTGAGTATTACAGAAGCAGAATTGTATGGAGACTGAGGGTCTTGATAGGAATATTTCCAAAAGCAGCAACAAATTAAAGAAAGAGGTATGGGGCTGTAGGTATATACCCAGAACGGTTTCCCCCATATATTTATATATAAATAAATATGTCAGGTGTATTTACATACATGTATACAGATATATTTAGACCTAAATATACGTAGATAACTATTTCTATTTTACTTTGAGACATGAGATAACTTTATCCATGTGTCTTCCTCTCATATACCTTTCACCTTCTGGCACACAGACATCTGACTTCTCTTGTATGATTGATTACTGGCTGTCATTTCCAGTTCTGCTTGAAATACTACTTCTTTCCCCACAGCTCTACCCCTACCCCCTAAATCCCTGATTCTCGATTCACGAACCATGATCAAATCTACCTTGTCTTTATTCCTTGATGGGGTATGTCTGTCTATTCTTCTAACATCCACTCACCCTGTTTAGGAAGACCTATTTACTTCTCCCTAGTCCCTACTATCATTTTAATCTCTCCCTAATTAGAATATATTCTTGTTCCTTGTGGACTTGGGACTACATTTGCTTTTTGTTACTTGTGGCCTTCAGCATTTAGCCTTGTGTTTGAAACGTTGTGTTTGACAGAAATAAATTCTTGTTAATTCATTTATTTTCTTTAGGCCGATTTTCCTTAGGTTATTTATAGGCCAGTGAATTTAACATGCATTGTTCCTTGATGGACCAGTAGTCTCTGGTGATCTTGGCAAGAGGTAGACTTTTCTAGGTGCAAAGAACTCAAATCCATTGCATAGAATTGAGGATCAGATTTGCTGGGTCCCAGAAAGAGATTTGTTTGAGCAAGGAGGTGTATTGTTAGAAATTGAAACAGATCCATCAACCCAATTCTCTAAATCTAGACTAAGTTAGAGAATATTGACCTGAAGTCAATGAGGAAACTTTGCTAAATAAAGTAAATGATGTTGGTACCTAAGCTTGTGGCCAATCCACAATTGTACCTCTTCCTCTGGCGTTCCTGCATAGTGAAGGTGTTCTCCGTGACCATTGTTAATGGTAGGATTGGCTGCAATTGAATCTTCCTCAGGTGTCTACCCTTAGAGGTAATACTAAGTGCCAGAGAGAAAATATGAAGTATAGGGATGTGCATGAAGATGCAAATAAAAATTAGATTGAAAAGCGTAAAGTTTGCAATTTTGTGTGAAATCCATGAAGGTTCAGGGAACAAACCACTCATTTTATTAGCATCCTGGGAAGGGCTTAAAATATGATTTAAATGTATTTTTTTCCCAAATTGGTTTACTAGTCTAGATATATTGATATTTATGTCTAGCAAGATCAGAAAAGTCTTACAATTAAAAAGTAAACTACGTATCCCAGCCAATAACATTTAAGGAAGAGAGGTTTCCATTTCCTTATCCGTAAAATGAGGTAGGAAATCTGGCTTCAAATCTGTGGGTCTGTGCCTACTAATGGAGGTTGGAAAGTCTTGGAGTGGGTCATGTAGGCCAGTAACCATGCAGGAATGAATCAGGATATTTTGTTAAACAACAATAACAACAGTGTGAGGAAAGATCATTGATAAAATTCAGAAAAAATTGCCAGTGAGTGCTGGAGTATCTTTGTGTGCAACAGAATGATCCAAATAGTGGCCCAGCAATCTAAAAGTGTCATAGAGTTTCTTTTGTGAGATTATCGTTATTTGTAGGCCAGTGAATTAACATACATTATTCCTTGATGGAACAGTAGTCTCTGGTGATCTTGGTAAGAGGTAGACTTTTCTAGGTCCAAAGAACTCAAATCCATTGCACTGGACCAGTTGGATTTATATTAAAAAATAAATAAATAAAATAAAAACAAACCTATAAAAACTATTGGGCATCAGCAGGATTTTAGGTTTTGAGGCTTTAGGAGCATTCTTCTCTGCTGTTTAGGACAAAGAGGCATTGTTGGTGGAGTTGTGAAATAACCCAACCATTCTGGAGAGCAATTTGGAAGTATACCCAAAGGCCTTTCAAACTGTCCAAACCCTTGACCAACAGTGACATTACTGAGTCTTTATCCCAAGGAAATCATAAAAGAGGGAAAGGGACCCACAAGTGCAAAATATTTGTAGAATAAAGAATTTGACCTTGCCATTTGTTGGGAGAGTAGGCCATCACAGAATTTAGTTTAATTGTGTATATAATTATGTGTTTGTGTGCATTGATTGGGAGGTGAAATTGGGTATAGAACATTGTCAGACATGATAGATTTTAGTTATCTCACCCTTTGGAGTGTTTTAGATTTTTTGTTTGTGTTTTTGTGACTTGAGTTGCTTGGTTATCCCCAAATGGCCTAATGTCATTAGAGGCCATGATTGTTTCATTGCCCACTGATCTGACTTACATTCATGAATGAAATAGATAATGTAGGTACTGAGTCACTAGACAGCTAGTTAGAAATGTATGTTTCTATTGCGAATAGCTTTATTGGGAGCCAGACTGAAATCTGCCTTTAAGTGGGGAATGAAGATAGTTTGGAAGGTTGAAATTTACTGAAAAAAGGAAACATTTTGCAGCATTGCCATTTTAGGGAGAAAAAACCATATTGATATTAAACATACCTGTAAGCAAATGATAAGAATCTCTCTACCCTACTTATAGTTATAAGTGTTTGCTAGTTAGTCTCTACAAACATCAAAGAACAATTAGGTCACAGTGACATCCTTTTTGAGTAGAAGTGGGAAGAGGAGCTCTGTGTGAATAAATGAAAACATATTCACGAATAATGGGAAAACAGATGTGAAATGCTTTGTTAACCAGAAGTGCTTTATAATTGTTGACTATTATGATGTGTTGATCTGAATGTAATAGAAAATGAACACTTCTAGCACTAATCATACCTATCTTATACAATGGGGCTATGGATATCTTGGATTATTCAGAGTTTGGGAGAATTAACAGTAGATTGTATGATCATGACACGTAGGCACACACCCACAGACCGGTGGGCTTCGAAGCCAGATTTCCTACCTCATTTTACAGATAAGGAAATGGAAACCTGCTGGGATGAAGTGATTTGCTTCATTATCAAACCTGGATCATCCATCTTCAAGCTCACCACCCTTTTCAATGTACTAAATTGCCATGGTTTCAAGTAGTGGTATTAGACTAAAGTGAATTTAGAATTTGATTTATAGGTAATGGTCAACAATTCTGATCTAAGTGGGGACAAAGAGCCTCTTTGGTCAGTCAAAATCTACGTGGTAATTTTTAACTCTGGTCTTTTTCAAAATACAAAGAGCAGAATCCCTCAGATTTACCAGGGAGATATCAGAACTTAGGTTCAGGGGAACCCATTCAGAACTATAAACTTGTTTGGTTATTTACCTGTCCAGACATCATAAAGATTCTTCCAATAAAAATAAGTAAAATGTGTTCTTTAAAAGACAGATATTTGTGATACTATACTATTTATAACTTTTGACTGTAAACTCACAGAGAGGGCAGAGCACAAAGAGCCACGTCTTTTTACTTTATACTTTATAAAGCACTTTGTATCATGAAGCACACAGTTAAGTGCTCATGAAACAACTGCTTATTGATCTTGCAGGTGATTGCAATCAGGAACAAACAGAAGATTTATAACTTATATTTTCAAGATGGCACTTAAGAGTTTATAAATCCTGAGTCTTAAATTTGGAAAGGACCTCAGTGACTATCTATCTTGGTAACCTATACAGAACAAGAATTCCTTCCATCCAGCATTTCCAGCCTTCGGTTTGGAGATCCCTAGCTTGTCCATTCCACAGTTGTTTATATGGCCTTCATTGCTAGTTTCTCCCAATATCAAACCAAAATTTACCTCTTTCTCATTTCCACCTGCATCTTCCTGGTTCTACTTTTGGAAGCCACGCAGAATAAAAAGAATAATAAGATTCTTTTCCAGGCTACGCATTCCTAGTCAATTGAACTGCACCTCTTATATATATATATATATGTTCTTGAAGATAGTTCACTATTCTGGTTGCTTTACTCTAGATTCTATCTTGTTAATGCCTTTCCTAACCTATGGTGCTAAGACATGATCTCAGTATTCCAAATGTGTTTAGAGGATAGAAGAGAGAATTCTGTACAATATGTCTCATAATGCAGCCTAAGATCCTAATAGCTTTTGTGGCTGCTATATCATACAATATCTTCCTTATAATAGGGGTCTAATAAGTACGTCAGTTATTAGTTCATATCCGTGTTATAGTCTGGACCTCAAAATCTTTTTTACATGAACTATTTTTAGACTACCCTCATCGTCTATTTATGATTAATTTTTATTAATTTTAATATTAATTAATTTTAAACTAAATGTAGTTGATATTTGTATCAATTTGTCTGTATAGCTTTATATCTCTACAAATTTATATCTTTACATTTATATTTATTGCATTTCATCTTATAAACTTCCTCCCAATATTCTAGCCTGTTAAGATGATTTTGGATCCTTATTGTTAATCCTCCTAGCTTTGTGTCATCTGAAGATTTAATAAGCATAATTTCCATGTATTTATAGAAATGACTGATAGAAACATTTAATAGAAAAGATTAAAGGGTTTGGTCTCTTGGATACTCCATTACAGACCTTTTCCCGAGTTGACACTAGTCTGTTAATGATTATTTGTCATGTTTGGCCACTGAAACCACTCTAGATCAACATTATTGTATTGCCATCTAGCCCCTATTTTTGTGTCTTTTCCATAAGGACACCATGAGACACTTTGCCAAATGCTTTGCTTAATTTACAGTAAAATAAGTCTTTATTATTTCCCTAAATTACCAGTGTTAAAATTCTCCTATAAAATGGAATGAATTAGTTTGATATGACCTATTCTTGAGGAAATTATATCGGCTTTCAATGATCAGAGCTTTTTTCCCCCCCCCCCCCAATATATTAACAAACCATCTCTCTAATATATGTTCCAGAATTTTTCCAGAAAACAAATATCAGTTCCTTAGCCTATAGTTAATACATTTTGGGTTCTCCTTTCTTCTGAAAATCATCACATCTGCTTCTTTGTTCCTATAACACCATCTTTCATTGTCTTTCAAAGATTATGTGTATCAACTCTGCATTCACATCTGCCAATTCTTTCATTACCCTGCCACATAATTCATTTGGGTCTAGTAACTCGACTAAAATACTTTGACCATCTAATGAGAAGACAAGGATTTATTGGAAAAGATCCTCATGTTGGGAAAGATTTGAAGGCAAAAGGAAAATGGGGATGGCATAGGATGATATAGATGCAACTTTTGGAGAAATATATAATGGCCTTGGATAGACTTGGGAAAATAATATAGTGGAAGATAGAAGGGCCTGGTTTGTTATATAGTATTTGAGATCACAGAGTCAGAGATGACTGGACAAATGAACAACAAAAACTAGAAATCATTGAGGGTACTTCAGGTTCTTGATTCAGTGGCAATTTTAAAAGAAGTCTGTAGGAAAATGCCTCAAGTATTTGACTCAGCTCTAAATCAGAGATCCCTTGCTGTTTCACATTATTTGTCGATGACTAATGATAAAGGTATTGGATACAGGTTTGTCCAATTTGGAAGTAACACAAAACCAACACTAGCGGCCAACATGTTGGATCATTGAGTCAGTATTTAGAAAGATCTAAAGAATTTCTCAGCTTCTTTTTTTTTTTTTTTTTTTTTTTTTTTAAATTTTAAACACTAAATAGCATACCTCAAGGCAAATCACATAGCCATTTATGAGAAATTCAAAGAAGGTGCCAAAAGTCAATATAGTTTCTCCCTTCCCATTCTGTTATCATTATAAGTAAATAAGGCTTCTCAGTTAATAGAGTAGAAAACACCTTATATTATGAATAAGTGATGCAGTTTATATGTTTTTTTTGAAGTTAATGAAGACAAGACCGATTATGTTTCTTTTTAACAAGGTGAAAAATGAGGATGAGCGGATGTGGAACACCTGTCTTACAGCTAAGGAAAGTGCTTTGTAAAAAATAAAGCCTGCAGGATAAGGACTGGGGCTTATGGTTTTAGTGCTGTAGGGAACTCCCTGGGGGAAAGTTTCTATAACAATTCACTTTGGCTTCTCTGAAGCGTAGAGTTTTCCAGCACACAGAGAACTTCTGATTTGTCTAGCCGAGGTTGGACATAGACCATATGTTATCAAAGGCAGGACTTGAACCAAAGCCTTACTTTACAGCTATCCCTATATCCATTCCCTTAGATTGCCTCTCTCTAAGTCTCATTATTAAATTTTCCTTAGCACCTGAACTCTAATAATAAATACTCTTAGTTGCCTTCAACTTTATACATATATGTAAAAAGCAAGCTCTTCATCAAACCTTAAAACACACACACAAAATGTGAGCAACACATTTTTTCCTATGATTATTATTATTCTTACCTCATCCGGATTCCTTCAGATTTATAGACATTCATAAAGGGGAACTTGGACCAAATGAGATAAAAACCAGGATTTTGAAAGGCAGGTCAGTAGATATTAAGAAAATTTCCTTAGGTATGCATTAAATTTAATTGCAATCCTAAATTTCAATATAATAATTTCATTTCTATTATGTTTTTATTTGTAGAAGAAGCAGTATAAATTTGAAATATGCATATATTTTGTGAAGTATTCTTGCAGTGAGCTCCTTAGTTTATAATAAAAAACAGAAATGAAAGGAAAAACAAAAAGCAACTTATGCTACCTAAACCAGTAATGATGCTAGAACATAAAAAATGATCAAATCAGATCAGGTACATTAAAAACAGGGAAGACATGATTGTCAAGTGAAAATTTAAGTTTGCTGTGAAATAAGAGTATAGAAAAAGATGTTTTAGTTAATGTGCAACTTTGAGATTATTTGTGCTTATATTGAACTACCTAGTCTTTTTGTTTTAGGTTAGAAAATTCAAACAATCCTAGAATTTAGAGTTGCCCTTAAGGAAATGGTGATCTAGAGTTAAGGTTCATTTGAGCCATGTAGTGGATTGCGGATATGTTCTATAAAGAGCATTGGTAGATTTTGGCAGTAAAATAACACTTTGCTGATCAGTAGGACAAATTACACTTTATTTTTCAACCTCTAAAAGAAAAAAAAAATTGATTTCATCATAACCTCTAGAGTTCTCTTCTGGCCTAAGCTGGACCTGAAAGTCCAATTTAGTACCAACTGGCTTCTGGTCAATCAAGTAGAGTCAGTCAGACCTTAAGGTAAAATAATTAGATGTACTATAGAGACAATCATTCTTACAGTATTCTAGTAGCTCAGTGTTGCCTTGCTCCCATCTTCTAAAGAGAGACTGCAATTGATCTGAGCTAACAATTATTAGGATGAAGGGTGAGTGTCCAAGGCATTGTACTGTGAGTTGGTCAGATGTACTGTTATGCTGTCATGTTCTGAATCTTATGGAGTTAGAGAAATAAGATGTTCACTCCCAGAATTGGTTTAATGTCAGACTGCCATTTCTAAAGCATATGCTAAGATATAAAAACCGAGTTTTTAGCAACAGTTTTAAGGGACTGCATAGCAGAATCCATGCACTGATGAGATTCAGAGAATTAAAAGTGAATTAATGTTTGGGGAAAAGATTGCACAGGATCTTGAAATGTGAATAAGTCGGGCACTTACATCATATATTCTAGAGTTACCTAAAACAAAAATTAAGATTTTTTTTTTTTTTCTTTTAGTAAAGTAATGCAAGACATCACATGCCTGTTAAATCAACCTGTTTGGGCAGGCAACTAGTTGATGAAGTTAATGCATTCAGCATAACTAATTATATCCCTTTCTGTGACATGCATTATGCCCATTTTTATTAGTAATAATTACCTTTCTCACTTCCTCATTTCTTTTTTTTCTCATTCCAATCCCTTTCAGATTCTGCCATCACCTGTGCTAAGAGGGTTAATATGGTTTTCCCCTTTTATCATTTTTCTACCTAAAGCATTTTCTTTTGATGAAAGGTTCCTTTGATTCTCCTGTATTTATTTCTTCATTCTTCTTTTGACTTTAGTTTCTAATACATTGTATAGAGAGGTCTGAAGAAAGCATGTTCATTGAGCAAGAAACAACAAAATACATGCTTGTGCTCATAGCTGTTGAGGAGCAAGGCAAAGGGATGAAACAAGGCCATTTTTTCAGTTCTTCCGAGGGCCCAGCCAACTTTTCATCATTTTGTTTCTTCATTCCTTTGCATTGACTTTTGCAGAACACATCTAAATTTAGACTTTGTTTTAGTTTCCAAGGAAGTAACGAATAAAGCTAGAATAAATCTGACTCTCGGATTAATATTGAACTGAGTTACAAAGAGAAGATTATGGAATAATTTAAAAAGCATTGAATCAAGGAGTCAGGAGACCCAGCTTCTGGTCCCAGTGCTATCGCTCACTTGTTCTGTGATCATGGGCAAACTCTTTCACCTATCTGACCCTTCCTTCTCTCATCAGTAAGTCAGAAGGGATTGGACTAGATGGTATCATCAGATCTAGATTATGTGATTCTAAATGGATGTGATAACCCTTGTCTATTTTCCCTTTGATCATTTCTGCCTCTCACATGTTTCTGCTCTCACTATGGCTGCTCTCTTGAAGATTATAGTGTCACACACACACACTCAGAAACCTGATTTCTGTCATTTGAACTGTCCCTCCGAGGAACCTACAACATAGAGGAAGTATAAACTCTTTGAAGGCAGGGAGCCCTCTTTTATTTGTATCTTTGTATCCCCAAGCCCTAGCAAAGGGCCTGGCACATAATTGGAGCTTAACAGATGTCTGAATAGGACAGGGAAGCTATCTTGGTTTTTTTTTCTCTGTATTACTTGAATTACTGACTGAATTCTATTCTCATCCCGAGTTGTGTGTCAGCACTTGAATGATGCCATGATGCATTGATTGCAGTTGGAAGGGCAATTAGAGCTTTTTTGGAAGTTGAAAATATCAGCTGATCTGAGGACATCCATCTAACCACCCCTTCCCCCCATGTCAAAGAATAGAACTATTCTGAGATCTAAAAATGTACCATGGCAGTTAGCAGGCTCATTTATAGAGCTCATGCATCAGAAAATATTCTTAGTTCTTTTATTATTTTTATCCCATTAAGAGGGAAGTGGCCTACCACTTAAGGAAGTAGGTTACTTCACTTCCTGAAGATAATTTAACCTTCATTAATCTGATCTTTAAATGAGCATTTACATTTAAAAAAAAAAAAAAAAAGACCTTTTCCTCAATTATTATTTAGTGAGTGACTCATGAGTATATAGCTTAAAGGGTTTGGGTTCAGGGCAAAAGGAAGAGGGCTTTAACACATATAGAGTGACTGTAATGAAGCTTGGTTGCCTAGAAAGATTACCTTTAATATAAAATCCTTTGATCATAGTAAGTCTTGCTTATAGTAAAGTACAAATTTAAATGTACAGATCAATCTAAAAACTGAATCTCAATGGTTAAGGAATACATTGAACAGTAGCAAAGCAAGCAGTGTTTTTGTTATCCTTTTAGATCCCTTTAGCAGTGTCTTCCTGAGGACATACAGTTTCTATAATGGGAAAAGACATGGAAGAGTTTGCCTCACTGACCATCCCTGGAAATCATGAGATTTTCAGCATAGCAAGAGTTACTTCACCTAGGTTTCATTAATGTAGAGCTGTTATTTGGGCAGCTTCACTTACAGGCATTTTTTGATTCCTTGTTTGATACTGCTTTTTGCCAACTGACTTAGATATTAGGCCGGAAAGATTTTTAATCAGTACTCTTTGTTGAAAAATATGCTCTAGAAAACCTGTTCTTTTGCTTAACCTTACACGCCCATCAAATTATGGCAGACTTGAGCAAAGAAAGTCAGGGTTGAATAATAATTATAATAATTTTGTGCCTTTGAGAATCAATTGAAAGTTCAAGGTAACTAATAATAATGGTAATGTATATATGCACATATGAGGACCTGACTCATTACAGAGTGATTTTTATCTGTCTGTAGCTTTATTTAACTCTAGGTTAAGAGCACACACTCTGCTAAGTAATGTATTTAAAGTCTTTCACAATCTGTCTCAAACTTATATTTCCAGACTGATTATATATTACTCCCCCTCATGTACTCAGCACTCCAGTTTAACTGGCTTAACTGGCATACTTGCTGTTCTATACATGCTTTACCCATCTCCTACCCTTGTACCTTTGAATAAGTCCCTTCCCCCATGTACTTCTTCCTCTTTCCCCTTCCCCTCCATTACCCCTGCCTTTAGAAATCTCTGACTCCCTTTATGGATCAATTCTAGTGTCATCTCCTTCAAGGGGCCTACTTATTATAGTTCTCTCCTTCTATCTCTAATCACCATGCATTTATTTTGCAAAAATCCTATATTTATCTATGGAAGTGTTCTATATGCCCCTGTCCTACAGAGCAAAGGCTGAAATAGTTATGTTTGCATTCTAATGGTATCTGATGTGCTTAATAAATGCTTGTTAATTGGTAGATGGTTTTAAAATTGAATACATCAATTTTGTAATGAATCAAAGGTCAGAGACAAATGAATGGAAATGTCTATATAAATATTTGGGAGTAAATAAAATTTTAATAAGTTATCAAATTATTACTGCTATGTTAGACATTTCCTTCATATAGTTATCTGATTTGGGGGAGGGGGCATCCTTTAATTCATGATATAGTAGAGTCAGTATAATCATAAGTATGCTATAATGGACTTTCACTATATCATTTTCATTTTATTGGAGAAACTAAAGCATAAAATGATTTAAGTGGTTTGAGTTAGTGACTCAGTAGCCTAGCTATTTATAGAACTCTTATCTTAGGATCTCTGGTCCAAGACTCACTGGGATTCCCTCCAAGTATTCTGTACAGGCTTTCTGGAAGATGATTATTGATTCATTCTTTGAAAAAAAAAAACCCCAACAATTATTAGTACTACTAAATACTCAACATTATATATATATATATATATATATATATATATATGTTTGGGTTTTTTTTTTTTTTTTTTTTTTTTTTTTACCAGTAATCTGCCTGGAATAGATTTTTCTTTAATTACTGGACTTTCTCAACTGTCATCCTCATAAATAAGGAAACTTAGCATTTCATAATTTAGAAGAATTAGAGTTGTGAAACAGGATGAGGTTGTTAAGAATCCTGTAAGAAGTCATTGCCACACTAGCCTACTTTTGTATATCAGTGAAACTCCACAGACTGCAAATCAAGAATTTATTAAGTTACTTCAGTCAATGTGATAAGTTAGCAGTTCCCTTGAGAGATTGTCTTTTTTGTAGTAGGACTGGCTTTATTAATTTTTATTATTTAATTTCAACTTTAAATCTTAACATTCTTGGCTAGATAGAATAATAAAGTTTCCTACAGTTGGTATTCTATTGCCACTCTATGCATATACCTGCAGCTTCAATTTGAAGGCCTCAGAGAGAGAATTGAACAAGTTTTATTGTGTAGGATTTGTCAAGATGTTTTTTATTAACATGTCTTTCCTAGACTGGGAAAGAGTACTGAGTGTCTGGAATTATGTTCTTTGTTTATGTTAGTGATAAGGAGATCTAATTCTTCTATTTTTCTCCTCTTTTTGGCCACACCATCAAACCTCACTAATCTCATTTTTAAAATTAATGTAAATACTTTAAAATTTGTTTGCAGGAGTGAGGTATAGAGTTCACAGGCTATATTATTGGTCGTCATTTCTATGACTGTTGCTTTTTAAAAGCTTAATGCACTAATTATCCTATCTTACAACTCTCTCATGTGCATTTTTGCAGCATGATTCCTACAGAGCAGAATCTGAAAATGAGAGTTTCTTTATATTGTTAGTTCTGATGCCAAAAAGGCTCCAGATCATTGGAGGGAAGTATTTAGCCTGGAAAAGAGAAGTTTGGAGGGGAGGGAGAGTGGTAAGGGGAGGATGATATACAAAATAGTTGTCTTTTAGTTATTTGAAGGATTGGATAAGGGGTGTCAGAAGGAAGAAATAGTAGAATTGGTGAAAATTAAAGAAGAGATTATGAGGAAAAGCTTAACAATTAAAGCTTTTCAAAAATAAAATCAGCTGCAATAGAAGGTGGAACATTTGCCATCATTGGAAGTCTTCAGCTGATGATTAGTTGATTTATTTCGGATGTTTCAGTACTGATTGGTTAGACTCTTAACCTATAATCTTATTTCTGATGGCTCTCTTAACTCTGAGGTTCTGCTATTCAGTGATGTTTTTTCCTATAGCATATTTTGTCAATATAAAAATGAAAGGATGCTACAACTATGCCACAAATAAGAAATTAAATAGCAGCTGTAACTAATAAATTGAGATTGAAAGTTGTTAAATGATCTTATTGATTCTTCATAGGGTTTCCCAAAAGGAAAAAGAGGATGAGATGATGGCCTCATAATTCCTTTGCCTACCCCATTAGAATTATGACATTATTCACTATAGATAAATGCCTTTTTTTTTTTTTTTTTTTTTTTTTTAAAAGTATGAGAATATGTTTAAAGTGGTATCCAGGCAAATAAATTATTTCCCTTTATGGCTTTGTCTAGAAGAAATTTAGAGTAACTAGTTACCAGCACGGCTACATTATAATTGAACTCACTATATATTATAAGTGATACGATTTTTATGTCAATGTTTCTAATATAGATAAATGGTGAACTTGATCAGTGGAATCATTCCAATGAAAACAGATATTATTTGCCAAATTAAAACCTAGTAACTTTTATTTATTTATTTATTTATTTATTGACATTGTGAAGGATTTGTATCGTCCAGTCCTTTGAGGAACTCCATTTTTCAGATATTTTGTTATTTTATATAACTTCATTTCTCTTATTGGTGAAGAAGGTTTAGATTTGTATAATTAATGACACTGCCTCTTTCCATTGCAGGCTTGCAGTCTCCTGTTCCAGAGTACATTGTTGATGTAGAGTCTATGGATATCTTCCCAGTTGGCTGGTGTGAAGCAAATGCTTATCCCTTAACCCCACCACATAAAGCAGTTTGTAAGTACAGTCAGTATGTCTAGTTATGTGATACAAGTTTGTCTCAGTTGTGAAAAAATTCTCATTCCATGCCTTTTCATTAATTGTTTTTCCAGACAGCCAAGGAATTCCCATTTTCCCATTTATCCCTATAACATTTGCTGGTCATTTCCAAATTTGAAATACTCAGGTGGGGGGGGGAGGGAAGAGGGAAGAGAATAAGCATTTGTTAGCACCTACTATGTGCCAGGTACTGTACTAAGTATTTTTACAAATATTACAAAATTACAAAGAGGTCAGAAATCCTCGTTTTATAATCTGCTGTCACTAGCATCTCGGTTTAGTTTGCAGATTTGAAAGATTCTAAGTGAAATATATATCATTACTTTACGTTTTTACACATTTTTACATTATTGCTGTTGGGAAAGGTGTAATTTTTCTTATAGTGTTTTCTTTAAAAGATTCATAATGGGTTCCAGTGGTTTACTCGCCTATTGTAAATAGGTGGTTAACCAAATGAATCATCAATAAGGTTTGTCATTCTTGAACCTGGTAAGACTGGTTTGTTTCAACATAGTCACCTGTGTCAAAATTTAAAACAATTAAATCTTGCTTTTTGTTCCTGGACTATATGTTCCAAAAGAGCACATTGCAAAGCATCATGTTTAATTTCTTAAAGCAAAAAAGCTACAAGAAATCTTAAAGAGACTTATCACAAACTAAAATACTTGAAATCTATTATTCTCATTATTTCATGGATTATTGGTTTTGGCTAAGGATTCATGCTGAGCTAGCATGTTGGAATTGTCTAAAAAAATCAAAAGAAAATACAGACTTTTGTCATTCTCAGTGTGCTTTCCATGCCTTTCAGAGGTCATAGAATTACATCGTTCAGGCTTTGAAGGGGACCTTGGAGATGAAGTTTAGTGGCCCCTCTTGACTCAGTGAAGAAATAATGGGCCACAGAGTTACCCAAAATCACACAAATAAGAGTCCGGTGTAGAAATCATGTCTCTTCCCACTCGTACTTTAATAGTCTTTCTCTTCTGTTGTTTACCTTCATATGCTATGTAAATTAGTCAGGAACTTGCTTTGGGAAAAAAAAAAAAGTTCACATTGATGACATTTGGCTATTTCGGAAGTGCAGAGATGCATCAGGATGGCCCATGGATAGAGTGGTAGGTAGGCTTGGAGTTCAAATCCCACCTCAGACAAGTCTTAGCAGAGTGAAGTCACTTTACCTCTGTCTCTCTCAATTTCCTCAATTATAAAATGAGGATACTAACAGCACCTATTTCCCAGGATTTTTGTGGGGGTCAATTGAGATATTTGTGAGCAATCAACACAGTTCCTGGTATATATATTATTCATTTGTTTCACTTGTGTTTAACTTTTAGTGACCCCATTTGGGGTTTTCCTGGCAAGGATATTGGAAAGGTTTGCCATTTTCTTTGCCAGCTCATTTTACAAATGAGGAACTAAATGTTTGCCCAGAATCACACAGCTAATGTCTGTGAGGCTGCATTTGAACCCAGGAAGATGTCTTACTGGCTTCAGGCCTGGCTCTCCATTCCCTGTGCCATCTAACTGCTCTTGGTATATAGTAGGCACTTATTAAATACTTAACTAGACCTTCCTTCCTAATAGATATATTTATCTGTGTGTGTAGATAGATATAGCTATTTTTTATGTACTGAGCTTGTAATCCCACGTGGAAGTCTGACAGTGAGGGAGAGTTGGGCACGGTAGAGATCAACATAGGAAGGGGTAATAGGGAAGAAAATGGATTTAGACCATTACTTCATTTAATATGCTAAGCTAAGCTCCAGATGCATTTATTTGACCTAGTTATAAACAGAAAAACATGGAAAAATTGCTTCTCAGAACTATGGATGTAATAACAGTTCATGAGTAGGAAAAAAATAAAAAACAGATTATTCCACAGGTTGAGATGTACTGCATTGATTCTCCTTATCAAAGGTTCTCACTCTAGTCTTTTTCTAGCCACAAGCGTATTTCAGCTCTAATTCTACTACTTCTATTATTACTGATATAGCACTTTAAGATTTGCACAGTGTTTTGCATATCTGATTTAGTTCTCATGACAACCCAAGGTGCTACTATTCCCATTTTATATATAAGAAAAGTAAAGCTAAGAAATAGTGAGTGAGTTGCTCATAGTCTCACAGCTAGTCATTGCCTAAGATGGGATTTGAACTTGGATGTGTTCTGAGCCCAAGGTTAATGTGACTATCCACTACACCACTTGACTTCCTCACATACTACTAACTAGCTTTTATACCCTCAACAAAATTACCTATTTCCACTGGGTCTCCTTTCTGCTGAAAAGTAGAAATAGTGCCCGGAGTCGAATGGTTCCCATCCTAATGGAGGAAACAAGGATTGCTTCTAAAGGTGAATCGAAACCCCAGGTGGTCTTTAGGGCATAGATATAAACCAGATGATAAATTTTAAATGGTGACCAATACTTCTTTTTCTGTATCAGAAGTTCGGAACATTATTATCAAAACCTTTCCAAATGCTTCTACACTCAAGAGATTGAATGCTGAGGTTTCTCCCCCCTCCCCCTTTATTTTATTATTATTATTATTTTTAATTAAAGACTTGCTTCTTGTCACCAAGTGTGCCCTAATTCTACTCTCTTTCCCAGGAACAATTCTTAGGTACGTTGAATATGTTACTGAAAGTTGTCAAGAAATCTTCATTCTTAGAGTTCCTTAAAATAGAAATAGGCTCAATTCAGTGAACATTTGTTAAATATCTACTATGTACATATAAGGAAATGAACTAGGCTCTAGGCATCTGAAGAAAGAGCTGCTACTGCCTTTGGCTCGCTGAGATTTAAATAAGGTGCCCTCTAATATGAGTCAAATAAAGAGAAACGTGGTTACTGAAAATGAGATGTCTGGTCAGGGGACTATGAGAAATTTAGCTGCAGAGAAGATCCCCTGGGGAGGAGAGTGCCAGAGTGCCTAGCAAAAGCTTCATTCAGCGCTGGGTCTTGAAAGAAAGTAGGAATTTCGCTGGCTGGGGATCAGTGCTAGAAGATGGCTTTGTGGATGGGGGAGGCAAATGGGAAACAGCATGAATTTGGAAATAATAGGAACGGAAGGAGTGCTACAGAGTGTAGTTCTTTATAGCTGCAACATAAAGTATGCAGAGAGAGATAGGGCTGGTCAGATTACTTGGAACCTGACTCTAGGAGCTCTTGTGTAAGAAGATAAAGGATTGATCGTTTCTTCTCTGGCAAAGTAGAAAGCACTGGGTGGTGAGGGGTGTGCTGAGATCACGCTGGTGCAGTAGGAAGATGGTGAGCTACTGTGTAAAAATGAGGAAAACTGGCTGCAGAAGATCATTTACATTAAGTGGTGCAAGAGAGAGATGATGAGGGCCTGAACTAGAGCAATTGCAGTGAATGGCAAAGCAAGAGTTAAGCTTGAAGACTAAAGAAATGTGGAGGATGAAGTAGCTTTTGAATCTCCTCCCATTCCCATCTGAGAAATACCCCCTTACCCCTTGCACCACCACCACCTTGCCGGGTTTCAAGATGAGAAGAATCAGTTCATCTCCAACAGCTGGTGTGTTTGCCTATTTTCTCACGTCATTTCTAAAGCTTTGCCTTTAGAGCATTCTCAGATTTCACCAGTACCAGCTCTGTCACTGACTTGATCCACATTTTAGTTTCTCACTAAATTTGATGTGGTTAAGCTGATTCTCCTCTGTGAGAGTAAAAGACCTTTGAGCTTTTCTGCGTGAAAAGACTATGTAAATTAAAGGTGAATATGATACTATTCCTACATTATTGCAAACTGCTGCATCTAGTGTCATGTTCCTAATTTTATGAACTGTCATTGATTGTCAAAAATTATTCTAGGTCACTCATCAAATCCAGAGTTTCACAAAATATAGGATATTTTTTGGTAATGGACACTGAACACTTAATATCAAAATGAGTGAAGTTTTATAGATTATCCATAACTTCATTTTTTATAGATAAACTAGCATTTAGGATAATAAGGATCATCAGATCAAAGATACAGATCTGAAAGGAACCTCAATGGTTATCTAGGCCCATATTTATTTTAAAAGTTGAAGAAACTGATAAGTAGATTTCTTGGTGATAAGCATTAGGCAGATTTGGAACCCACAGCTTTTAATTACAGAACCAGTCCTCTTTTCTTTGAATGATATTGCCTCTCACAAAATGATGTAGTGGATAGAAGGATAGGGAGAAATGGCTAGCCTCTGAGACATACTGTCTTTGTGACCCTATAAAAATCACTTAACCTTTCAGTCATCTAGGCAGAAGGTTTCCATTTGCAAAGAAGGTATATTGCCTGTATAGAAAGAGAACTGATATACCCAAAACTCCCTATATCATTAACAACAGAGATCCAGACCCTCCCACCTCTCCCCAAAAGAAACTTATAGTTAATAAATTAAAGTATATTATGCTTTTTTTCCAATTTTCACAGCTTTTGATGTGTTAGAATTAGTTCCTGCTTATTTAAGAGGAAATGGAGTTTATGCCAAAATTAATAAAAGCCAGGAAATGATGGTCTAATTTTATTAAGGTGAAGAATAGACCAGTAATAAATCTAAATGAAATGGGTTGTTTGCAAGAAAATATTCTCAAATGAGAAAAAAATCCTTCTATTTATGTTAATGCTTCACAGCCAAATTTACAGTTCATCAGACAGTCCCTTTTGAAGAGTAAAATAGATTTTAATTAAAAATTATACCTAAGTCAAATTATAATGCTGTAACAGTAGTCTTCAATCTTTAGTTTTTAATAGAAAAAAAAATCATGCTGGATGATCATGCTTGCAACAAATACAATGTGTTTCTGAATTTTACAACATCTGAGTTTTTCCAGTCTTTTCTTAAAAGAAGATTTAAAATATAGCACACTGTGCAATGATAACATTAAACATATTCTGTCCTATTAGAACAAGTTTCTGATATGCTAATAACTTATTTTATATGAGAAGAAATTATTATATGATTGCAGTCATTTCTCTTTTTGAAATGCTACCTTTAGGGCATTATATTTTTAAAATAGGCACTTTTGCCTCTGTCAGAATAATGGAACTTAATTTTTTTTCTTTTTATCTGTTTTCTAGTACAAAAGAAGAGAAAGATTGCAGTCGTACAACCAGAAAAACAGTAAGTTTTCTCCCCTAAACCACACTGATGTTTCTTCCATGAGGGATGCTGTAAGGAACAGTTGAACTGAAGTCACTACAGAGCTAGTAAAACGACCAGTCTGGGTACCATATCTTTTCCTTCATTCATTCCATAGCTGGTAATTCACCTGCTAGTGGGAGACATTCAGGATCTAGCATAATTAAAACAAAAAGCCAGGCTCGATGTATGAGGAATTACAGAATCCCAGAATTGTTAGGGACATCTTTAGATATTTCATGTATCATTTTTGATCTTTCTAGATAATAGTCTGGTTGAATAGTCTAACCATGCTTTGTCCCTCTTATATGTGAAGTAGATTTTCTTTTGGACTCAAGTACAACATTTCCACTGTACCCAATTTATTACATTTCATCTTATTAATCTGCTGTGAGCTTTTGTGGATCTTAACTCTGTTAGCTAATACATTATCAATCTTCCCTAGCTTTCTGATTAATATAATTCTGATAAAGTTCCAGAATTGAATCAGAGAAGAATAGATTTTGGGGAAACTGCAGACTTCTTTTACTGGCCCTGCCCCTAGCATCCTATGTAGGCAAAGGACCATGTTTTAAATATCAGACTTTTAGTGGTATTTCCCTCTGGCAGCAACACATGGAATCCCACTGTCTTAGAAGAACTAAAGGTGATATCCCAAAGGATCGTTGGGAGGCCTGGGGTGAATGTACATAGGTTATACTCAACATAGAACCGGCGAGGAACTTGTGTTAGGAAGAGTAGATATGCTTTTTGTGTATCAACAGCAGAGGATGACAGGGGTAGCTTACCTTGTCAGGAAAAGGCCTTTAGCCTTTGGGTGGGAAGTTTGGGGAGGAAATGGACAGATTTGACAGTTTGTCAAATTCTATCATTCTGACTTCTTCCACTAATAATAATTGCAAGTCAAAATCATTTAACCCATGAACTGAGAGACAGTACATGCATCGAGTGGGGTACAGTTGCAGAAAAGGACAACTATATGGCCCAGTAGATAGTCAGAAAGACCTATATGCATCGAGTGGGGTACAGTTTCAGAAAAGGACAACTATATGGCCCAGTAGATAGTCAGAAAGACCTGAGACACTTTTTATCTCTGCCTTAGTTTCCTCCTCTGAAAAATTGGGGTAATAATAGCATCTACCCCTTAGGGATGTTATAAAAGATTAATAGTTTTGCAGTGTCCAGGACATACTAAGGATTATATAAATGTTAGCTATTTAAATTGCAGTAGTAGGACAAAGGACTAATCTGAAGAGCCATTAGGGTTACAGTGGCAGGTTACCTGAAGTCTGGAGGGCACAGTAGGCAGGCAAGTAGTAAGAGTTGTTGGATGTTAAGGAGCAGTGGTAGAATGGTAATATTTAAAATTTTCAATTTAAAGCCCCTTTAATGGGAGAGACATTGTGGTTGACAGCCGGCTTCAGGGCCAAAAAGATGAGGAGGTAAAATCTTGCCAGTTTATGGTTGTATAACCCTAGACTGGTCCTCTAACCCCTCCATGCCCTGGGTAATTCTGTAAATTATAAATCAGAGAAGGTGCCGGCTTTCAGTAATAGAAGAAATTTCTCACCTGGGAGTTGTTCCCCATGTTAATGAAATCACAAATCCAATTATTATATCCCTTAATTAGACTTACAAGACTTTGGGCAGATGGATTTTCTTTAAAAACTGGCCTTAGATAACCCTTCATCCCTGTCTAAGATGCTGATTCAGAAATCCAAATCCATTTATCAGGTACCACTTTCTAATTCCACCATTCTCTCATAAAAGTCTTTTTCAACAATGATTGGGGGGAGGGGGAAACTCTATCCTGGCTCCTAAGGTTTTTGGTTTCTTGTCTAAGGCTTCATAATATTTACAAGTTTTCTAGGGTCTAGTATTTTCATGAAGCACTGAAAGTGAATAATTGTTAATAAGTCTTAATGATCTTTTAAGAGTTCTTAAACTTGGGACAGCTAGATGACAGTGAATAAAGTGCTAGCTCTGAAGTCAGGAGAACCTGAGTTCCAGTCTGGTCTCAAACACTTTAGCACTTCGTAGCAGTGTGACCCTGGGTAAGTCACTGAATCCCAATTGCCTCAAAAAAACAAACAAACAAACAAAAACAAAAATGTTCTTGGCTTTTCCTCGAAAAGCCAGTAGAGCTCTGCACTCAGATGAAACAAATTCTCTTCCTCTATAACTCATCTCTTCTTCCTCTTACCTCTATTGAATGATGAGCTTTTGGACTTCTACATTATCATTCTTTGGAAGATAAGCTGGGACCTCCTCAAGAGTTTCTAACTCCCTTCTCTTTCAGAGAAACCTTGTATTTTTAACTGAACTCCAGAGATCATTATTCTTTTTTCTCTTTCACCTCTATCTTCCTCCCTCATACCTCTTGAAAGAGTTCAGAATTTTCTTCTGCCTTTTGAGTTTTTAAAAAAAATTCTGTTTCCAGACTTGAAGCCCTTTTTCATCTTCCTTTATAGGATTACTTCATTCCTTCTGATAACCTGGAGTGCAAAGGTGTATCCTTTAAGCCCTTTTAAATTCCCAATATAAAAATCTTTGGTTATAGCATAAGTAAAACAGTTACTTCTCCATGAAAGACCAACATCCAATTCACATTCTCAGTGTTATTAGAATATCGTCCTTGTTTTCTGTACATCATGTAATCAAAATTCTCGGTCTTTTTTTTTTTTTGTTTTGTTTTGTTCATAAAGCTTATGATCCAATAACTTTTAAAAGAAACCACTAAAAAATATGCAAATTATACTAAACCAGGATAGGTAACTGGTAGAGCTTGCTAAATGACTCTCTGAATACTGAATGAGTAATTCTATGTAAAGGTTTTCATTAAAAAAATAATAATCTCAACCTCTGAGCACAAGGATTGTGGTTTATGAACTACACATCCCCACTTCTTAGCCTTGAACGTAGTAGTTGTTGAATATCTATCAGATTGAATTTTTGGAAATTCAGTTCAAAGCAAGCCCTGTTATTTTCCTTTAAGTTTTTTCTTGTCCCAGAACTCAATTAAATGAATATAAAATGCCCCATGTATGCATAATAATGGTAGGTGCAGAGTTAGGTACAAGGTTTAGGTAAGACATGCCTCTTGTCCTCATGGACCTTATGGTTCAGTAGAAGCCTGTACAACTGTATAAAGTAATAGGATAAATGTATCAGAAACTTTTGCATTAGGAGCTGGGACAAAGTATTTTATGAGATCTGAAGGGGGGAAAGGAGTCATCAAGACAACGGAAACAATATGCTTTGCTTTATGGGCTTATTGAGAGAGGCCAAAAGTACATTTCTTCACTCACCAGGTCATATTTAAAATCAGGCTTCGAAGTTTCTTTTCCTCTAATTGTTTCATTTATTTTTCTGAGCGAAATGTCATGTATATTTAGAACGTCGGCTTTATGCCACATAGCAGTTTTGAAATAAAATGCATAGTTGAGATGATACGAGACATTTGGTTTGAAGAGAGTCAATTTGGCCTCTGGTATCTGACATCAGAATTCTTTTTATTAATGGGGCAATACAGCAAGCAGTATGACATGATAGACAAAGAACTTGTCTCTGAGTTAAAAGGATCTAGGTTTAGGGTATACCTGTGAAATATTCTAGGTGTGTGACTACAGGCAAGTCATCATACTTTTTAGTGCCCCGGCCAACTTTAGGGCCATAAGTTACAGCTCTGTTGTCACTATTTGTCTGTAGAGTTTCCACATCAACCAGATCTCTCAAATTGATAAAATGACAAATGTATTCCCCAAAAGGGGGCATAGGGAAGGCAAGTCATGCATGTGCTTTAAAGAACATTTCAACCAATTAATCAGTCGACATTTATTAAGGGCCTACTTTATTCCAGGGACTGTGAAAAGTAATGGGGATTCAAAAATGGATAAATGATAGTCCCTGCTTTCAAAGAACTTACAGTCTAAGTGGGAGTGGTAGAGAATATTTGTTTCCTTCCATTTTAACCTATTAAAGCTTAAAACTGCAGGAATATTTTGGAGATACCCTGCATAGGCAAAGTATTCTGTTGCTTTTACATGTTTTATTTCCCTCATCAATTTTTGTTGCAGGTAATTGTTAAAAGAATGTAATTGGAATGAGGGAGAAGGCAGTCCTTGTTGGCCTTTTTTTTTTTTTTTTTTTTTTTCCTGGTAGTTACTGAGATATTTGGGATCAAAGGATAGAAGAACTATTTCCTGTGTTAGCAAAATTATGGGGGAGTTTCTAATAAGCCATTGAACAGTTGTAATTGAAGTATGTGAAACATGATTATATATTCAATCTGTACTTTATGTCCCAATTTTAAAGCAGTTTCATAACACTGTTTCATAATAAGTTTTGACAGTATTATTGATTAGTTATTTCTTGCTAAGCCCTGTAAAACAAATAATTTTTTTTTTTTATTTTTTTTTTTACTTTTGGAGGGACCTAACATGAAGAGATAATGAAATAATTTTCCTACAGTTAAGATTCAATGCTTTTGCAAATATAGTAAAAAAAATCTTTTTTTTTTTTTTTTCAGTGAGATGCTTTGAAAACCCTCAGTTTTATGTAATTATATATTGCCATTTATTTTACCTTAGAGCCTTTAACCAAAATACACCACCACCAACAAATTATATTCCCCAAGTCGTCTTCTTCCCTTTAGGGAAGTGGTACTTTACTAACCCACAAGGTTCTTCCAAGTGTAGCACAGTGTGGCTTCTTTTTAAAACTTGACCTTGGATTTCATTGATGTGGGAAACTCCCAATTAGAAACCTCCCTGTATCACTGGAGTTCAGCAATGACTATTCTTTAGTTTATAGTCTCCTTGGGTTCTCAGAAGTAACACAGTCTATCTTGAATTCTGATTATTGCAGCAGCCTGATGATGATGAGTTTACTTTCTTCAGGTCTCTCTGTACTCTAATCCGTGTTTCATTCAGCCACTAAAGGGATTTAGACTAACAGTCTAACCATGTCACATGCCCTTCACCCCTCAGTCCTTCCCCATGGCTCCCTACTGCCTCGAGGAGCAAATGCTAAATAAACACTCTGTTTGGCCCTCATGGCCCTGTGTAACCTAGCCCCCCCATCGTCCAGTCATTTTGTTTCTTACTCCCCAACATGTGCTTTTCTCTTCAGTCTCTCTGGCTTCCTAGCTACTGTTTAACAACGATACTCCTCTTAATGCTGAGCATTGTGTTTGCTTGTCCCCATGCTTGGAATGCACTCACTCCTCATCTTCCACCTGCTGACTTCCTTTAAATCCCAACTAAAATCCCATCTTCTACAGGAAGCCTTCTCCAATCCTCTTATCTTTCATTTCTGTATGCAGTTGGCTTTGTTTATATTTATTTGCCTGCTGTTTCATCGTAAGCTCCTTGAGCTTTTATTTTTTATTTTTTGCCTTATTTTGTGTTCCCAGCGCTTAGCACAATCACTGGCATACAGTAAACACTTAATAAATGTGTCCTGATTGACTAGACTCATGTCTTCCAGTTGCTGAGGTAAATTTTATCCATTATGCTGTAATACCCTCCACAGCTCTTATATTACTGACATTAATGACAATATCTGTGGCTTACATTTGGACTTGAATCAGTCAGTGTTTTACTTAATGTAAAACAGACTTGACATAATTAGTATCTTATCAGAAGCAACACAGCATCTCCAATTTATTGTGGTAAATCTTACAGGAGCAAACGAGAGTGTGTGGATGACAGGCCCCTTTTATTATTTCACGATGGTTTGTGGATTAACATTGACGGTGAACAACTCCTCTAAATTTAACTTTTCAGAAATTATTACTCGCACTGCTCCAAGATGCATATATCCCCTCTTGCTATCATAGGGTGGCCAGAGATTTCTCTCTTAATCTCACGCAGTAGATTAATAATCATGATGGGCATTTATGTAGCATTTTAGGGTTTACAAAATACCCTATGTACATTATCTCATTTGAGGCTCCCATTATCTCAAAAAGGTAGGTTCTAGAAGTATTATGCCCAAGATCCAGCTTGAGTGACTGCCTCCCGGGGTCTAAAGTTGGGTTTCTGACTCCAAGGCCTTATTCTTTCCAGGACGCTAGATTTCCTCAAAATAGTGTAAGCAGGTAATGGGAAGGTATGGTTCTCATAATTCAACATAAGTTCCCTAGCAATATTGGTTTGGCTTTGTTGTGTTCTGTTCTTTATTAACAGATTGCCATCCACAGTGCCTGTTGAGAAAATACCTCATGACCTTTTTTCATTTCCTCAGCCAGACACAACAGGTGAGTTAATCCAGACTGAACCTAGCTGCTATCCTGTTCCTTGATGCCCAGGGTAACAGGCAGAATTTTTAGGTAGATCTTGGTAACTCACTCAGCTTTACAGCTGGTTTTTCCCCTCAGATTACTTGGATATTTTTTCCCCCTTCTTTCACCAACAGTCAAATGATGCCTTTCCCCATTTCTATCAACTTCTGGTCAGTAGCTAGATTAATTTTTGTTTACTAATACACATTTTTACCAGATTATGAACAGATTCTTTGACTATTGGATTGATTTCTTATTTTTGTTTCAACTTGAATGCATTTGAGAATTGGCAATAAGTTTCATGGGTGTGGGAGGTGATGGAGTTGTTTTTCTTTGGAAGAAAAATTAATATGATTAAAAAAATCTTTATTTTCTAAAAATGGTACTACTCCTTTGTTAATCTACAAAGATAATAGTGATGGTTGTATATTAGATAGTATTTGTTTAAAGAACACCGTTTTTCTTTCCAAATTAAAAAAAATCAGCTAATTCTGAGGCCCAGAAACTTAGAAATCTTAAAACGTAAGATCCTAAATTTAAAAGCAATAAGACATTGAAAGAATGCCCTTACATGAAGCTATCTTTGTATTAAAAAGAATAATTTTATGGGTAGGCTTGTTCAATTATTGTTCTATGAAGGTCTTGGCAGGGTTAATCCTACTGAAGAATTTTCTTGTAACTGCAAAAGCTGACTTAATAGTCTTACCAGTTGTGTAGAATTCAAGTTTGAAGGAACAGTTCAAACAACCATGTCAGGTACTTTTTTATAGTCTATAATTGTTCTCTTACTCCCTTTTTCCTAGATGTAGGAAAATAACATGTACTTTTTTAGCTTTTGTGTCTTTTGTTGAATTCTTCATGAGAACAAGCCTTTTTGAAGTCTTTTGAAACTTCCCATTCCAACTGGAAATCATTTAACTGAAACATCAGTGTTTTTCAGAATTTAGAGCTGATTTAAATCTCTTCAGCAGGATTTAGCTAATAACTTAATTTTATCTACAAGTTATAAGAGCTTGCCTGAATATAAGCAGTAAACTTACCTAATGAGCAATTACTTTTTGTTGCCATATACACACATCAAAAAATCCTATCCTTTATAATTATCCAGAAAATAAATTTTACGCTTTCTTCCAGGGGACTTATATAGAATTAAAAAAATTTTTTAAATGCCAATTTATGGAACAGAGAAATTAACTGGCTTTTCCCTTTCTTTTAATAATAGCAGTAATAATAATTAATATTTATATAGTGCATTAAGTGTTTACAGACTGGTGATTTACATATATCATTTGATCATCAGAATAAAATTGAGTTAGAGTCAGTTATTATTCCCATTTTTCAGATGAGTAAACTGAGGCTGAAAAAGGTTATAAGGGGACCAGGGTCACAAAAAATAGTAAATGTCTGAGCCAGAATTTTAGTTCAAGTCCTACTGATTCCAAGTTCATTTCTTTCTGCAATGTAAAAATCATAATTGCATTTATAGAAAGACACAAACCTACAACTCTCTACTTGGTTATTTTTCCAATTTGTTCCATACGATTTTGATGAAAATACATGTAGCTTGATTTTAGGCCTGTTTTCTCTAAAATTCTCTAACTGTAAACCTTCTTTTTTGAGATCTGTTCCCTTTTTAACTCTGAATTCCCTATCAGTCAGGATGCCTGATGACTTCTTCAGGGAGCTTTGCCAGCCCAATGAATTCACACAGATTTCTAGCTGTTCCCTGATGCACAAAAATTGTGATACTCGAGTAGGAGCCATGCTGATTATTATTATTTTTTTTTTCCTTTAGGTACCGTCAATGGGAAATACTGCTGCCCTCAGCTTTTCATCAACCACCGGTGTTTCTCAGGCCCCTACCTGAACAAAGGAAGAATTGCAGAGCTACCTCAATCTGTTGGACCTGGCAAATGTGTGCTAGTTCTTAAAGAGGTATCACCCTTTCGTGATTATAGGTTATTTTGTTACCATTGATGAAACCTGAGAACAAAATCTTGGGGAAATAGGGTCATTGTCCTAATTATTGTGATATATATACATATATATATATATATATATATATATATATATATATATATATATATATATATACACACACACACACATACATACACACATACACATAAATGCAATATTGTCTCATTTTTGAAAATTAAAATTCTGTAATTTATCATCAGTGTTTACAGATATAGCTGCAAGACACTTATGAACAGTTCAGATTCTTGTAAAAATATGTATTGTAAAATCTCCTTTGGTTTGAGGATGCAATGATTATTTACAAAAACCTGTGGCTTTTCCTGACTCTTTTTTTAGAGAGTACATCCGGCAGCCTTATTCTCCCTTCTCCCCCCATTGGGTTCTCTTATAGTTAGTCACAGAGGAGCCCCTCCATTTCTGAACTGCCCATGCCAGGCTGGTCATTCCTTAGCCATTGCTGGCTCTGCTCCACCAAGGCTCCATAATTGTGCATCACTTGGGACCCAGAGAACATACTGTTGACAGACACTTAGATAGTTTTTATATCTATATTACATCCCATGCACTATCTATAGAAAAATAATTTATTCCATTATAGTCCTTTCTATTAGAAGATAACATAACTGAAAAATAATTCCTCTTAATTATGCCGGGTCAGACTCTGGTCCACGACAGCAAATCCCCTAATTGTTTTCTTCACCTTTTTGGAAGGGTGTAATTATAATTGTCCAGCCAAGAAATGAATGCTTACTCTGCTTTTAGCAGAATGCCCATAACAGATGGCCAGAGGATTGGAGTCTACCATCACTGTACCACGTCTTCCTGTTAGTCTTGATAGGTTTTCCGAACGACTCTGTTTCCTCCTGCCTTGTTCTGTATTTTTGTTTCACCTTCCGTAGTTCCTTGAGATAAGGTATTCCCACAAGTGTTTCTTCCTAAAATTCTTAGATATATTTGAATGAATACATCTTAAAATAAAATGATACTCAGTTCTCCCTAACCAACCAGCCTCGTTCCTTCCCATCAAAGGACATATGCCCTTTCCTGAGATTTATTTCAGTTATAGATCTCTTCTCTCTGGGTCTCAGTGATATATTTCAGTTCAAATGTGCAATGTGTATACTTGCATTAGAATTTCTAATTCACTTTGTCTGTTACCTATGAGGCTATATCCTTGAGGATTTAGGACTGGGTGCCTAAGGTGATGTGGTAGAGTGGGAGGAAAAAACCATTGACTTGGTTTCAGGAAAATTTGGCTTCAAATTTCACCTATGGTACTACCTCTATGACTCTGGGCAAAGCATCACTACCAAAAAAAAAAAATAAATAAAAAAAACCCCTCTGCCTCAGTTTCCTGATATGTAAAACAAAAAAATTAAACTTGATGACCTCTAAAGGTCCTTCCAGTTCAAAATCAGTGATCCTTTCTTGGGTAGCTTCATCTGAGCATGTCTCTTACTATTTTCCTCCTGCATTGTAACAATTCTTTAGATAGCTAGCCTGATGACTATAAGTAGGCTCTATGTATTCCTATGTTTTCTTTGCCTTAAGTCTTTTGATTTTCAAGACTCCAGACAAAAATACATTTTTTTAAACAATTCATATCAGTGGGGCAGCTAGGTGACACAGTGGACAGAGCACCAGCTCTGAAGTCAGGAGGACCCGAGTTCAAATTTGACCTCAGACACTTAACACTTCCCAGCTGTGTGACCATGGGCAAGTCACTTAATCTCAATTATCTCAGAAAAAAAAAACTAAGAAAACAAAACAACAACAACAAAAAACTATCCCTCTCAGTTATATTTCATCCCTAGTCCTTAAATATATCTCTGTTTTTTAGATCCCATAATTCAGAAATCCAAATATCATTCTTGACTACTTACTACTTTGTTTCATCAGCTTCACTTAAGAAATTCTGCTTTCTTTTTTTTTGAAGTCCTTGACTTTGATTAAAAACAGTGATAAAAATCGAACAGTGTCCAGTGTTTCCTCATGGTCCCCAATTCTCAGCTTCTGTATATAAATTGTCACTGTGAAAGAGCAGAGGTAGGAGATACTTGTCAGATTTGGGAACCTCTTGGTTGCCTTGTAGGTACATGAATTCAGAAGACAACAGACAGATCTCGTTATTATTAAGTCATGTTGACAAATGGCAGCCTCCACCAACCTCTACTATTCTTGTCTTTTTCTTCTAACTCTTCATGGTGGGGTATTATGAGCCTCTTTTACCCATCTCTCCCCAGTTTAGCTATTCAGTGATCCTTTTTCTCTTTCTCTTTTCTTTCAGATTTTTCTAACCTCCTGTCTTCTAATACAGTTCTGTTCTTTAACCTCCTCATCTTTTTTTATTCTTTGTTTCTATATGAAATCCTTTTCATTTCTCACTTGATTAGCTACTCAAAAGAGTAATGAATGGAAGCTGCAGGAAGACAAATTTAGACTTCATATAAGGAAAATAAAATTCTCCAATAATCAGATTTGACCAAAAGTGGAGCATTCTGCCCAAATTGTAGAAATCTTAAAAGAAAATTCTAAATGATCACGTTTCTGGGGAATCAGTGGAAGGGATTCTGTTACAGGTGTTCAGCCTATTTGGAGTTTTCTTAGCAAAGATACTGGAGTGGTTTGCCATTTTCTTCTCCAGCTCATTTTATAGGTGAGGAAACTGAGGCAGACAGGGATAAGTGTCTTGCCTGGAGTAACAGAACCACTAAGAACCACTGAGGCTGGATTTGAACTTGGGTCCTTCTGACTTCAGGATTGTCACTCTATCCTCTGCACAGGTGTAGACTGTAGAGGTGTAGAGCTGTTGAGTTGTCTTGGTTTCTTAAACTATGGGATTTTGTAACCAAATTGGGGGGGGGTAGGGGGGGGTATTACAGAATTTTGACTTATTATCAGTAAATATATGGTTTGTATGCCTATTTTATATACCAATGTATTTCTTAGGTAAAAAGGGGTTACAAGTGGGGAAATTTTAAAAAGCCCTAATCTAGACAACCTTTTAAAAAATCTCTTCCAAATCTATGATTCTTTGTTATTCTGCCTCTTTTCTGGTGTGTTTGTTATAAGTGGGAAAGCAAATGGGCTATGTGGTATGATGCCTCGATTAACAATATCCATGTGTTTTGCCATGGGACCACCAGCCCAGAAGAAATTAAACTGAGCTAAAAAGATATCAGGTTGTAGGCACAAGGAAGAATTTTAATAAAAATTTAAAATGAGACCCTCACTAGTTATTGCCTTCCTGAAAGTTGCTGCTACTTGGTGCCCATAGGCACATCTTTGTTATGACTCTGTGTGTGTGTGTGTGTGTGTGTGTGTGTGTGTGTGTGTGTGTGTGTGTGTGTGTGTGTGTATTGGGGGGGGGGTGTATTGAAAAGGCCTGGGAAAGTATGTTGAACTAATGGATTTTTCAAGGCTGTTTCTGAGTGAATTGTCTTTTCCAGTTGTTGAAATAAGATATTCAGATATCTGTCAGGTATGTTGGCCAATAGGACAATCTAGGTTAAGCCCATTCTACGCTTGGATTGTTTGACTTTTATTAAATGATTTTTTTTTTTTTTAAGTCAAAACTAGTTAGTTATTTCTAATCAGAAAGCTCATGATGTGTGATAGGTGACAGTGGCCAAATTTCAAAGCCAGGCCTGAGGAGTTTGCTGATGATACAGCTAGTTTTCTGCTGATGTTTACAAAGTACGTGAAGCAGGGAAGGATTGCAAGCTCTTCAGTTCCATAAGTGTAAGAAAAATATAAGTTACGCCAAACCAATATTTATGCTAATGCTTTTCCCCTTAGCATCAGTGCCTCTCTGTATGTGTGCGCGTCTGCATGTGTGTGTGTGTTTAACATTTAACATTGAAAAGGTAATTGAAGAGAAGGCAGAGCATCTCTGTTTCTTTAGGCAGTCAGTGAAATTAGAAATACATGTTTAAAAATTTGCAGAGGTGGATTGGGGGGGGCAAGTGTAGAGATTGGATTTATATCCTTTTTTTAATTTCTTGATCAATTTGGAATTTTTTTCTCTTTCATAAAATAAATTCTTTGTCATAATTGATAGCTCTTTTGGAGGGGATGGATACTGGAAAAAATCACAGTGATGTAAAATAAAAGCAAAGGATACCAGTGTGTTTAGAAAATTCATAATACTAAATGACCCTTCATTTTCTAGCAATCTGAACAACAGCAGTAGTGTCAGTGTTTGTTTATATAGGAATGGTCTTTGGAAAGGTGAAGCCTAGAGTGAGAGAAGTGATCTGACTTAATTAGTTATTAAGTGGGTACTGTGTATTGAGCTCAGGGCATATAAATACAAAGAATAAAATGATCTCAGACTGGAAAGGGTTGTATATTATAATACAGAAAATAGCAAGTCTTTGTCTATAATTATGTTTGGTATAAATATCAAGTGAATGTAGTAATTTGGAAAAGCTATTTGGTAAAGCTTTGTTGCTCGTATAACAGAAGGATAGAAATCAGGGAATTCAAGGATAGACTAGAGCAAGGAGAGGCTTTTTGAGGGAAGAAGACCACCTAGAAGCTTTTTGCAATAATCCAGGTTAGAAATGATAAGGGCCTGCATCAGGTTCATCAGAAGAAAAAAGAGAAAAGATGGTCCAACAAAAAGACTTGGTAAATCAAGATTGGGATTTATCGGGTTAGTGAGAGTCAGGAGTCAAGGTTAATAACTAGGTTAACAAGCGTGGGTGATTGGGAGGATGGTGGTGTCCCCAGTAGTAACAGGAAACTCTGGAACATTTTGGTGGAAAGATCTTGAATGCCATTTTGGTGTATTGAACTTGAATGCCAGTGGAACATCCATTTTGAGATGTTCAAGAGACAAGTTGATAATATAGGATTGAGAGAGAGGAGGATTGAGTATATAAATGTTATATAAATGTACCCATTCTCAGTGGGTATGTCTTGTGATACAGCTAAAGATCTGGCCAAGGAGATTGAGATAGAAAGATAAAGATGGAAGCTGGATTCTGTTGTTTTTATAAGCTGAGGGTCTGATTTTAGATGATTTTTTCCAAAGTGGAACAAAGAGGGAGGACGAAAGTTAGTGGTAGGATAGGACCAAGTCAGAGCTTTTTAAGAATGAGGGAGACATGGGATGTTTTGGAGATGCATGAAGGCAAGGCTAGAAGGAGCAATGGGGACCAAGGAAAGTTTGGGTGCCCTCACGGAGCCCAGGGAGTACAGAAAGTGAAAGAAAATATATCCAGGGGAGAGAGAAGCAATGTCAGCAAGATTTAGCTAGGTCTCAGTCAGTCTCTGAAGGTGGATGAAGTAAGCATCTCGTCAAGGAAGGTAAAGTAGAGACCTAACCAGTGCAACTGTCATTAATATTTAAGAGATGGGAAAAAATGAGATACAGAGAGAGAGGGAAGGAGAGAGAAGGTGGGAGGGAGCTATAGAGACAGAGAAAGAGACAGAGAAAGAGACAGAGCAACAGAGAGATAGACACAGACTGACAGAGGGAGGGAGGAAGAAGAGGGAGAGAGAAAGGGAAGGAGAGGGGAAGCGAGACAGACTGAGGTGGGGTGGAAGGTGAGAATGAGAATGTGATCGTTCAAGCTGGAGCTGGGGCCAGGTGCTGCAAGATGTAATATTGCATAAACTGGTGAAATCATTACTGTGACAAGGAGATGTTAATGATGGCACTAAAGGCAGTGCAATTTTCTCAGTATGCATGCTGCCCATACTCAGGCAAGGAAACCCACACAGGCTGTGAGACTCAGTTTAATGGGGCAGCTGCTTATGCATGTGTGTAGCTCGTGTTTTGGAGGAGCAGGGGAGGGATAATAGGTCATTAAAGGAGAAATTTGAGGTGTGAGGACCCAGTCACTGTCATTAGCACATTCTGAATCATTGCCTCCACCTCCTTCCTCTTCAGTAGCTCCATTACTTTGGAAGGGGCTTTCCCACCTGTATTGGAGTGGGTCTGAGGAAAACCCTTCCCCTTAACTCTGTAAACTCTCTGTTGCCTCTGATATAAAAGAGAAATTCAGATGTTTAGCTTTTTAAGTTCTCTGTCACCTGATTCCCATTAATTTCCCTGCCTCATTGACTATCCTCTCTCCCCCATGCTGAGATTCACCTCATGGGGCTTTCTCTGCTCCTCCCACACAAAAGTCCAGCTTTGTCCTCCTTGCCTTTGTCCTGGCTTGCTGCCTTCATAACTCCTCTACCTGGAGCCTTTCCTCATTCATTATTACTCTTTTCTGTGTCCTCTCTCCCAAACTAAATTGTATTTAACCATTTTATATTTATTTTCATCTGTATACACTTGTATATTTACTTATCAGTTCATTCGTTAGAATGTAAACTCCTTAAAGATAGTTTCCTTCTTGATGTTTGTATACAGGACCTGACCTAGTACTAGGCACTTAATAGATGCTTATTGGTTAACTGATTCACTTAGAACTCCAAGTGACAATTTTGGAAAGCAAATTCTCCTAAAATAGAAATCATCTGGATTGTGGGAGGCAGAGTTTCAGTGATATCTCTCCTAGGTGCTGGTACTACAGCTCTGCGTAATAGAATAAAAGTGCCACCTTCCTAAGTGCAGCCTTTACTGAGCCACCTTTCAGCCCGTTACCAACCTGACTCTTAGGATGTGTTAGAGATCACAATCCATCGTCACAGGTCTTCTCTCCACCTTTCTCGGGATAATGGATTATTAGCAAGTCTGCAAAAGGTTGCCCTCTAGTAATTATCTCTGGATTTGAGATGCTTCCAACAAGGATGACGAATATAAGCCAGTCAAGTGCATTATGATTCCCAACAACACAGCAGAGGATTGAAATATTGCCCATCCGCACTATCTGAAGTGGAAAGAGAGGGGACGGACATGCTGTCACTGAGGATTCCCGGGGCCTATCACTGCCCTGCTTTGCTTCACTGACATGTGAAATAGGTTTGAGCTGGAGGCTCCAATGAAATCCCAACTTGTTACACTGCATTGAAGCTTTATTTGGTCTCCATGCCCTAAAATTCTGTATGGAATGGAGTGCCTGCTAACCTCCTACCTTGGTTGTTCTTTAGGTTAGGGAGTTCTTTGTCACTGGTGTTATTTTCTATATACAGAAGTGAATCCTCATTCCTGTCAAAAATAGGGGTTTGATGAACAGATGGAGAATTTCCTCCTTGATTAATTGTCTCTACCTACTTACTTTTTATTCTTAACTTCTTGGTCAGTAGGATATTTTATTCAGATTAAAGTTTTCCCTATTTTCATTTTACTTTTTAATTTATTAGCCAGGAACCTTGCTACATTCATTGAATAATTGGCAGTTTTTATTGACTACTTCTCACAATAGTTTTTAGAGAAGAATTAGTGAGTTTTTATGATAAAAGAATGCAAAAGGGAAAAGGGCAAATTTTAAATAACTTGTGCAGTTTATAAAGCATAATAACTTAGAACACTGAAAATTATCTTTGCCAACACTTGTTAGACTTCTTTTCCCACTGTTACTTAATCATTGCCTATATAGGAATAACCTTCTCATTCTACCTTAATAATCTTCCACCTCATTCTTAATTTGACCCTTCCCATGTCACACTTCTTCTCTTCTCTCTGGGTCTTTTGCAATTCCATGGTGCACAAATACACTCCTATTCTGGACCTCTTTCTCTCATACGCTCCCGGAGACCTGCCCTTGTGCAGGTGCTGCTGCAGCCTTGTTTTGTTTTGGGTTTTTTTTAGCACTTGCTCTATGTACCTTCTCTCAATTCACTGGTTCTAGAGAGTCAAAATATTCCTTCTCCCCACTGCCAGCTGGCCCTTTTGTAAACATCTCCAGCAGTCTCCCTTCCTTTGGAATTTACTGGAACTGTTTACTCTTTACATACAGATTATGGTTAAGATTTGTCTGCTTGCCCCCAGCTTATTCTCCCTTTTTTCCCCATGGGTGCAGCACCAACTACTCTCTTATACTAAGGCAGACTGCTATCTTTGATAAAGGTGAAGTCCAAGTTAAAGCAGGGGAGCTTCCTTTAGGACAGTTTTGTTAGTTTAATAATAGAATATGCTCTCTAATTAACAATATTCTTTCAGGTGCCCTGATTTCTGTTTTTTATGGACATTCTTGCCATACATAGATTTTGCTGTTTAGCTAGAAATGTCACTCACTCTCACACTTAAATCCATTCTTCACTCCATCATGGCACCCAGTTCTTCTCCCTTTTAATCCTTTTTCAGGTGATTACCCCCTTTCCCATGGCACCTTCATTTTTTTGTTAACCAGTTCAATTTGTAGTATCCTCTACTTTGACAATCCTTTGACCTCTTGTCCTTAAGTTACACTCATTCTGTGCCAAACTCCATCCTTGGATGACTTCTTGGACTCCACTATCCATTTCCTCTGCTTCTACTCCCAGGCTGCCTATACAACCTTGCTGACCTAGTACAGTTCACATTTATTTATTGATTTCTATGGGGCCCTCACTGCAGCAAGGCAATCCTGCTTTCCCATTTTAATTAATTCCTTGTCTTGCTGAGAAACTTCTAAACCTCTTCTCGAGCCTCCTACAATTCCCTCTACTTCCATCCATTAAGTTGAGGGCCTTGCTTCTTATTTCACTGAGAAAATTGACCCCTTTAGCTATTCTTTATTCCTCTTTTTAAGTCAGAGCTCCTTGACGTTACTCCTCTTCTCTCTGCATTTCCTCTAACTCAAAGCCAGGTGAACATTTTCCTTGCCAAGGTCAGTACCTCCACCTGTGAGCGCTTGATCTCACTGAGTTTCCCTCCATCCTTTCCATTTTATGCATGAGATTACAGCCTTTATTGTCTGCTTTCTATGTCATGGCACAGTATAGTGAAGGCTTAGGGAGGGGAACAATTTGAAAATGTTTGAAGAGAGGAGAGAAGCAATAATTGAAAGGGAGAGATTGAATATTTAATAAAGATAGAAAGAAGATGATCACTTCTGAAAAAAATTATGCAGTCACTGCTAATACTTCATCTTTTTTTTAATCTCTTATTTTTTTTTCTTTATTGTTTATCTTTTATACTTTTTTATGTTTTCCTTGAATCTTGCTGGAGTTTAGAGTCTTGCAGGTATTTTTCTTTTTTCTTTTTTTATTACAGCTTTTTATTTACAAGATATATGCATGGGTAATTTTTCAGCATTGACAATTGCCAAACCTTTTGTTCCAATTTTCCCCCTCCTTCCCTCCACACCCTCCCCCAGATGTCAGATTGACCAATACATGTTAAATATGTTAAAGTATAAGTTAAATGCAATATATGTATACATGTCCATGTATTTTGCTACTTCATCTTCTTTTAGTCAACCTTCGAGTCCTTTTTTGCATTTTATTTTCTCACTTCTCTCTTGACTAAAACTGTTCTGTCTAAATTTACCAAAGGTCTCTTAATGGCCACTTCTGAAGGTCTTTTCAGTCTTCGTACTATCCTCTGGATTTGACTGACCATCCTCTTCTGCTTACTTACTCTCCTCTCTGGGATCTTGAGAGCTGCTTGTCTTAATGCTCCTTCTCAGATTCCTTTCCCACTTATCATTCATATCATACACTCCCTAGGTAACATTCCCCCTCCATTCAGATGACTCATAGATGTGTCTGTTCTAACCTTGTCTCACTCCTGAACTTCTATCCTACGTTTCTAATGAACTGTTTTAGACATCTCAAATTGGATATCTGGCAGGCATCTCAAACTAGCAAAATGTTTGTTTTTTCCTTGATTTTGTAGTCCCATCACCGAGTTGTCATGTACTAAATTCTTGTTAATTGAAGGGTTTGATTTGTGTCAGACATTAAGACCATGAAGGCTCAGAGTCAAAAAAAATCATCTCAGATTATTGGGATCAGGACCAGTTTTCATAAATAAATACCTTTATCACATGGTCCTTGAAGGATGGGGGGGTAGGATTTTGGTTAGGAGAGATATTGCAAATAACATCTAATAACCATTCTTAAACATCAAGTAAAAAGAATTTTCAAGTTGCCACTCTACAAAGAGAAACGTTCCAAACACATGAGTTGTAATGGTGATTTAATATTTATTCAATGTTAAATAGCAATACTGTCATTGCATTAGCTCCTGATGTCACTATGTTCCTTAGATTTTTACAGAACAAGGACATCTTTCAATCGAAAAAAGTGAAAAAAGTCACTTTTCAAAGTCAAATTGATCTCTTACTTTACTCAGTTTTCTCATCTCTCTTTATACCTCATGCCTCTTCTTGACTTCATTGGGAATTGTGTATTCACTATGGAGGAGACCACAGTCATCTGGAACATTTTATTCTGTTTCTTTCCCAGGAGAAACAGTTTTCAAGCATTGTCAATTTTCCCAGTGCTCATCTGTATATGAATGAGATTAAAAGATAATGTCATTCAAACAGGATGTTGCTAATATAATAGAATCCTGCTTGGGAGTTGGTGGTGGTGGAAGGAAATAAATAACCTTTCAAAGTAGAGGTAATTTTGTTCAAATGCCTTTCAGATATTCAAAAAAAAAAAACCTTTTTGAGAGTCTCACTATTCAGTTTGAATGAAATCAAAACTATGCTTTTGGAACTGTCAGAATGAACTTTCTGTGCTTCTGAAACATTTTATACCACCCGATGAAGCTCCCATAAACATGTACATAAAAAATGCTATTCACTGTAGGTTCCCCCATTTATGAAGAAGTCTATAATTACAGCAGGACAGGGAGAGAGAGCCTCTGGGAGTCATACTTGTGTTCCTTTTTTTGACAAAATAGAACATACAAACTTAATGAAATCTGGTTGATCTTGGTAGGAGTTTGAAGAAAGGTTTTTGTTATGCTTGGTTTCCAGGCAATGTTCAATTGCCATAATTAAGAACCCTTAGCTGACTGAGAAACAGAAAGGACCCTGACAGAAATCTAGACAGAGGGGACTAAATGCTGGCTCCCTGGTAACAGTTTTCTTCCAGACACTGCAGAAGAGAGACCTTTCAGTGGCTCATTTGATTTAAAAAAAAAAAAAAAAATCAGCATCAACCTAGTTGAACCTCTGCAAATTTAGTTGAAGTCAGAAGATTTCAAGACCAAAAACCTTGGATTTATTACTATCTTTAAATTAAAAAATAATGAGCTTGTAAAAAAAAATCACATTTGTTTAAAGTAGGCATTTTTTGATATGTATTTACATTTTTTGGAGGGGGGTTTGGTTGAGGCATTGGGGTTAAGTGACTTGCTCAGGGTCACACAGTTAGAAAGTGTTAAGTGTCTGTGGTCAGATTTGAACTCAGGTCCTCCTGACTTCAGGGCTGGTACTGTATCCACTGCACCATCTAGCTGTCCCACCTTTTTTCCTAAACAAGTAGCACATGCTAGATGATTAATGATTAATTATTGAGATAATGATTTGAAGAAATATTTTGTGTTTATGGGAGGAAATACTCCTTTATAACAAGATACACTTGAAAAATTGATTGGTTATCAAAAATACCTAAATTATATTTGGTGATATGTAAGCATGAGTTCCTATATTTCTTATCAGAAAGCCTATAAGACCACGTATAAGTTCATATAATAATTAGCAACAAAATTAAAATTTTGTTCAGCATACATAATGTTTAGGGCAGTCAGGCACTGGGCCGAGTCGGATGACAACCTTGAGGTAATCATGTTGCATTTTAAAATTGTGATTTCTTCTGTAATATTAAGAATTTAAGCTTCTTAAAGTGATTTCTAGAGGAGAGTCATTTTAAAATAATTAAGTTTCAGAGCTAAATTTGATTCTCTTTATTAATACTGACCTGCTAAAAACCTGTAAAATATTTAGAGTAGAGAGTGAGTGAAAACGGTTTGAGGTAATCTTCACCAGTTCTGCTTGATGTTGAATGGCAGTAACATAGCAGTTGAATTTTGTAAGTCCCCTTGCAGAGGTAGGTATAGTAAATGCTATCTTCATTTTACAAAGAAGGAAATTGAGGCTGAGAAGAGTAATTTGCATAGTTGCATGGGAGTTGAACCCATGGCTTTCTAACTTTCTAACTCTGGGTTCAGTATTTGTCTGTTATGCCTCTCTTTTGATTATTATTTAAAACAAAAGAATATGTCTTAATTGAAAGGTTAATCTTTAATGTCTTGATAGAACTTAACAATTCTTAACTAATCTTTATAAAGAGAAAAGAAATCTAATTCGAGTAATTGTAGTCACTGTTTCTTGAATTCTTACTATGTAAGTAATACTTCATAAATCACAATAGAAGCAGAAGATGCAACCTTTGACAGGGAGATGTTTATTATTGCTTTTTTTTTCCCCTAGGAAAAAGAAAAAAGTCATGGTTAGAAATGATAGAAATGGGGGCAGCTAGGTGGCGCAGTGGATAGAGCACCAGCCTATTCAGGAATTCAGGAGGACCAAAGGTTCAAATGTGATTTCAGACACAACACTTCCTAACTGTGTGACTCTGGGCAAGTCACTTAACCCCAGCCTCAGGGGGAAAAAAAGAAATGATAGAAATGTGATTGATGTACTTAATGAGTTAAGGAAATAAATCACAAAATAAGAAAGTCCAGTGAAGGTTATTACCACTTTTAGTAAATACAAAGAGAATTACTTTTCCTAGGCAAGTTTTTTTTTTAATTTTACTTTGTTTTTTGGTGAGGATTTTTGGTTTTTCCTCTTACATGTGTTATGTGAAAGGTCTGTGGCAGATTATTAGAAAAAGAAAGACAAGGAGTAGCTATCAACATATGAGAGAGAAGTTAAAGAAAAACCAAACCAAGGGAATGTGTTAGAGTGAGAGTTTATAGTACAATGCTGGACATGGACATTTCAAAATTTGGGTGTCACAACAGAGGAATTTTAAAGGGAATGATGATATTACTTGGGTTGGTTACTTTCCCCAAGGGAAAGTAGGAAAATGTCCCTTTTCATATAGTTGTCTAACAGCAGAATAATCAATGTATAAAATATCTATAAAGCATTGTGAGCATAGACCTTAGTAGAAGATACTTAGTGGCTAAATTATATCAAACCATTTGACCTAATATTTATAATAAAGGGTTTGTCCACTATATGCTATATTTTTATTTATTGAGAGTAGGGGTAGAGGTGTAGTAAAGTGAATCTAAATAAGCATATATTCTAAATACTTTATTGTAGAAATAAAAATACTACACATTTCATATTAGAGGAATTATGAAAAATACATTTAGATTCATTTATGAGAGTATGGAGTAATGTGTGCATATATATATATACATACATATATATATATAATATAAATACAAACAATTTCTAGTAAATGATAGGTCTACAAGATGTGAATTGGCCTTATTAATTTATTCAATATATTTAAAATCAGCTAATTTGTGAATTTATAGTGGTTGTTCTTTTGAACCAAATCATATTCTCACATAGCATATTTAAACTATAAGTAAATACTACATAAATCATATTCATTAGGTTGCTAATAAAGTGTCTGATATATGTATCTTACAGAAGGTCTGAACTGAATTTGTGGTGTTTCTAAAATTAAAAAAGATTCAGCTTTTTCGCATACAAATAGATACCACAGTACTTCTGTTTTCTTAGATAGAGAGGGCAATGGAATACGGGGGCGGGGGGGGGGAACTCCAATGTTGAGTACACACGCCAAAAAGTGAATTAGCTGAAGCATTTATACCCATTCAGCTTTAAATGAGCAAAGCAAAGTCCCCTTACCATTAAAATATATATCAGAGGTTCTTAACATTTTGTGTGCCATGGACCCTTTATTCAAGATAATGTTTTATTTGTAAAATAAAATATATAGGAATACAAAAGAAGCCAATTATATTGAAAGATAGTCATCAAAATACATCTTTTAAAATAAGTTCATGTACATGAAGTAAATGAATTGTCTGAAGTACTAGGAACAATGGAAATAAAACTTAAATTCCACAAGATATCCTATGGACATACTCACTTTAGTGAAATCAAGTGGCAGTTTTCTATACAAAAAGAAAAGGACCAAATTAAAAAAAAAAGAGGAATTTTTTCCAAATTAACAATTAAAGGGAAATTGAAAGTTAGGCAAAGAACAGGAGTAAATAATGGCAAAGTAAGAAGGCACCAGTGGTAGTGCTGGATTTGGATTCAGGAAAACTTGAATACAAACCCTGCCAGAGACATTTACTAGCTCTGTGACCCTAGATAAATCTCTCTCTTTTTCTGACTTCAAATAAGATAATATATGCAAAGTACTGTGTAAAAGTTAGTTATTATTATTGTATTGTTATTAATATGAATTGTATAATACAAAATCCTTACACTCTATATAGACAACTAATAGATTTATTACAATATAAATGTACATAAATAAATTTATTACAATATAAATTACATTTATTACAATGGAAAACTTAATTAGGTATAATGAAGAACAGATAGAAAATATGTTTTCAAAAATCAATTATTCAAGTTTTATCCATATACATCAACCCAAGCAAAATACCTAGAAGAGAGATCATGATAAAATAATAACAGGATTACTGATGGCATAATGAATTGGGAGAAGGAAAGAAAAATCTGAGTACTATATTTCAAGAAATTATCCAAGAAAATTTCTTAGAATTAAATAGAATGCCCAGGACCCAGATGAGGAGGAATCCAAGGTTAAATATACACATGTATACTCACACATTAAACTTCAATGTTACAACTGCAAAGAAAAATACTTCTTTTTCCTAGAAAGACAGAAATAATTTACTTTAGGTCTCAGTGATTTTTTTTTCATAGAGGACAAAGGAAAACTGAAAAAAATTGGAGCATAGAATTTACAAAATTAAGAAACAGGAACTACCCAACAAATTCAGCATGGGAAATAGATATTTGGAAACATAGAGCCTGAAAAAGATATTTTAAAAGCTTAACTAGTATAAGAAACAAGCTCCTCAAACCGAAAGATAAGTAATGAAACAACTAAGGTAAAATCATTGGTGACAAAATGTGAAAATCCTCAGAATTGTATTGGTTAAATCACTAGATATTTCAAAAAAGTGTCAGAGAAACAGTCTGAGAGGAATGATTCCCAGAGAAGGCAGGATACTATCTTTGATAAAGGTGAAGTCCAAATTAAAGTAGAATGCTTTTTTTGGAGGCAGTTTTGTTAAGTTTAATAATAGAATTAATAATAGAAATAATAAGAATATATTCTCTTCTAAGAGAAAGTCTGTGACTTTCCTAACAGTTGTAATATTAAATTATTTACTAAAAATGCATTTTGCACTTGCAGCTCTCAGGTTATTCTTCTGATATGTGACAGATCTTACCTTCTTTTCCAATTGTAGAATTCCTTGATATCCTTTTTATCCTTCTTTGTATGCTAGTAATACAGATGTGTTCTCTTTTTCTTACATCTCTTTTTGTCCTTTCCTAGTTGGTAAGCCTAGGCTTTTTAGGTTTATGTCATTCTTATATCTAATCTGTTTCCGAGTTTTATCAATGCTACTTTTACAGTACCTCATATATGTTCCCTTCTCTCCACTGACTCTGCCCTCACCTAATGCAGTCCCTTATCATTTTGTACCTTTTTATCACTACCACCACCACTATTCCCTCACCTTTCTTCAGTAAACTCCACTGGCTACTTATTACTTTTGGATTCAGATATAAAATCCCACTTTTTAGTTTTTAAAACCTTTCATTTCCTGTCTTCTTTCTGTCTTTCCAGTTTTATACCTTATGCTAATCGCTATATTCTATATTCTTGTGCCCCTTGCCTTTTTGCTATACTTTAAAGAAGACATTCCATCTCCAGAATATTGTATTTATTTATGCCTTTCCCATGCCTGGGATGCTTTCCCTCATCTCAGTTTCCTGGCTTTCTTTAAGACTCAACCAAAATCCCACCTTCTGTAAAGAGCCTTTTCCTGCCTCATTTAATGCTAATTCCTTTTTTCTGTGAATTATTTCAGTTTATTCTGTATATCTTATTTGAACATAGTTATTTGCATAATATCTCCCCCAATTTGATTATGACTTCTTCAGGCTAAGAACTATGTTTATCTTTCTTTTAATTCCCAGCAATTAGCCTGGCACATAGAGGATGCTTAATAAAAACTGTTTTTTAGACATTGTCATCTTTTTGTAATTTTCTGTAAAATTCATAGAATAGTGAAAATTGGAACCCAATAATACACTGCTTTAATATATATATCTGTCTATACACACACACACACACACACACACACACACACACACACACACACACGTGTGTGTGTGTGTGTGTGCTTGTGTGTGTGTGTATTCCAGAATGATCTAAGCAGATATCAAGTGAAAAGCTGATCTAAAATTTGTAGTGTTATTGCTAAGAAATGAAAAGTGGGAGGGTCACAAAATTAGAATTGAATTCATAACAGAAAATATTACAATAGATAAAGGATATGGTCGTATGTCAGAAGGTTCCAAACGGAATGAGAGTTTATCAGTTTTAAATATATTTAAAGAGTAATTCACATTTCCCATTTATAAATTAGTTTCTTTATAACCATAAAGGACTCCACTAGTTATACCAATCATGCATCTCTCCATTGCCCATCTGGTCACTTACACTTCGATGCTTTAGAGATCATAGTTTTCCATGATTCATAGCCATATAGCATCATCATTGAATCACAATGACTCTGAAAAAATAAAAAATATATTAAAATTGCTTTTGTATGTTAGCTGTGTGTATAATTTCCCAAATTCAATTCAGTCCATTCTCTTTTTTTTATTGCATTCTGGGCTCATCTCATTGCTAATCACAGAATTAAAATGGATCTTAGAAACAATTTAGCCCAACTTATACCTGACTAAGAATCCCCTCTGGTATACTCAACAAGTGGTAATTCAGCTTTTTCTTCAAGATCTCCAGTGAGGGGTATTCCACCTCAGGCAGCCCATTTTATTTTTTAATATCTTTAATTTTATTGGAAAGTTTTAAATTTATATCAAATCTTAATTTGCCACTTGCAATTTATACCCATTTGTCCTACTTCTACCCTCTAGGAACAAGCTGAAAAAGTCTTAATTTGTTTTTATGTAATAGTTCTTCTAATATCGGAAGATAGCCATCATGTTCTTAATTTCTTCTATTTTTTCTTTCTTCTTCAATTGCTAGTCATATTGTATAATAAATTAGAGATTTTACCATCATGGTTTGTCTTCTTCTGGTTATTCCCCAATTTATTAATATCCTTGCTGATAAAGAATACCTAGACCTGAACAGATTTACCCAAAGGTGATCTGATCAGTAAAGAATACATACACTAATGGGCTTCCTCCTCAGACTGACTTGGTTTTTATTGTGTGGCTTCATAGGGTAGGCCAGTTTCTTTTGCATAGGTGTGAACCTCAATGAGAGAACCATAAGGAATTTTTATTGTATTGTTATCCTATTTTTTACAACACAAACTTTTTTGAAGAAAGATTGTCCTTCCATATTGAATCCTGCATTTCAACAAAGAAAAAACAGTTGAGAAAAATAGTTAATATAGTGATTATATTTAATAACTTGTAAAACATTTTGACTCCACCATCTTTACTATGAGGAAATGAGATATGTTTCATTATCTATTCTCTGGGGCCATGGTTGGTCTCTCTGTGGTATTTTCTCAGGGTTTTGTTATTGTTATGTTCTTCAATTTCTACTTACTTCACCCTCCATCATCTCACAAATCTTTTCATGTTTGTCAGATTTTTCATGTGTCCTTCCTTACTCCTTAATATTTCATTATATTTCTATGGCACTAATCAGAATTATTCAGTTGGTGGACACCCACATTTTTGTTATCACCAGGGTTTTACTATTGATATTTTGGTGGACCTGTACTATTTTGGGTATTATACAATTAACTTAAATTTCATCTTCAAACAGGAGCCTGGAGTGCCGACCTTCTTTTCAGTTCTTAATCTTTTTTTTTTTTTTTTCTTCTGTCTTGGACAGTCTGAAACCTCTGAACTCAGAGAAATGTCTCTTTTAAATTAATAATTCCAAATCTCAATTAGAAGCTAGTGAAAAAAAAAAAAGCCTCCACACAAGTTCATAGACATCCTGACATCTATCCTTAGACCCTACAATGTTCATAGATTTCTAATAAGCCCTGATATATAGTGAATCTCTCACTTGTATATATTCCATGCAGGGCATTCTTTATCATAGTAGTAAGTACCTTTGAAGAGTGTATATATCTCCTTGTTTTATGCCTCATTTAGTAATTATCAGAAGTTGTTGAAAAAAGTTTTCTGTGACTCCATATATTAAGGAATCTTTTAACATCTTAATAGAGCATGCGAGATACCCATTTAGAATAGCATTTTTAAAGATGGATTTTGCATTATGTTTCTAACATATATTGTTTATTGTTTATTGGTAATAATAATAAAAAAGTAACAATAACTGGCCTTTAAAGAGCAGTTTAAGATTTGCTTATTAACATGTTAAAATAATATGTTATGTCATTTGACTTTCACAGCAATCGCATGAGGAAAAAAAAGTGTTGAAATTTTATTGTTGGGGATAAGTGACTCATTCAGAGTAATCTACCTATTAAATTTCTGAGGTAGTATTTGAACTCAGTTTTTTCTTAAGTCCTTGTCCAACATTTTATCTAATAGAAGCATCGCGTATTCTATACCTTTTCCCTTTATTTGTGTCTCTGAAAATGTATCTGCTTTAGAAAATTATGTGCAAGATCTGACTTTTATTTTCTTCAAGGATATTCAACATAGATGATTCTTGTGAAAATTTCATATGATTAGGAAAGTAGACATTTGTGTTTGTAACTGTCTTCAAAATCATCTTATTTTTTAAAAATAGTAAAATTTGTGACTTATTCTTTTATCCTTCCCTACCTTAAATATTTTTAAAAACAACCCTTCGTGCTTTTACAATTTTACTGTCGGTTGTGCCTTGACTTTGGTTCTTGGTTTTAATGTACTTTACTTCATGTTCATAACATTTCCATCTCCTTGAATTCAGTGGTGTCAGAGTCCAACTATGATGCTTCCATTGTAATTAATGTTGACTGTTTGTAAATAATGTTGACTAATTGCTATAGAAATATTGACAAATCTGTATATCTTATTCTCTTTGTGGTCCTTCATTAATTTTCTTAGGATGATCTGTTTTAGTTTGATCTGATGGTAAGCTTTGTATAGATACTTTCTCCGTCATCCCCCTGCTACTTTTCACTGATTCATAAAATAATACTGCTTGCCTTCTTTTATAATCTTAATTATTTGTAATTGTATCCTAAATCAGTGGTGATAAAAATGAAAATGGGAATGGGACAGAATTGGAGCTGCATGTTGTGGAAAACCACAAATGAGGATTTATTTTGTTAAACCTTGCCCAGTTATATTTTATATAACTGGTTCCAGTTGCACTCTGGAGTTTTATGGGCTGCTTGCTACTAGCTGCTCCGCTCTAAACTGTTGATTTTTGCTGCCTGGCCTGTGAATGGAAACTAGTGGAGCCCTGACAGAGATGCTTCCCAGCTACAGTCTCCCTGAAATAGTGACTATCTACTCATGATTTTGCTTAAAAGGGGGCATCTAGATAGTATAATAGAGCTGGGCCAGAAGTCAGCAAGTCATCTTCCTGAGTTCGGATTTGGCCCCTGATATTTGTATGGGACCCTGGGCAAGTCATTTGTCCTTGTTTACCCCAGTGGCTCATCTATAAACAATGAGTTGGAGAAGGACATGCATGGCACACCATCCCAACATCTCGGCCATGAAAGCCCCAAATGGGTCGTGAAGAATTCAGCCCAACTGGACAACAATAAAAATGTTTATCATCAGCTCTAGTATCACAATCCCCTTTTCCAGAAGCTTTGTAGCTTACTTAAATGGATTGCATTGGAGCTATCACACTGGGTATTTTGCACTTTTCTCAAGCTTTGCTTCTAATTTTGCCTCCTTGTAAAAATTTTCCATGCTACTTTGATATGTATTTTGACTAAAAACATTCTTATCATTAACATCTATAAAACAACAATTAATTTCTTCATTGAAGCCATTTTTCAAGGCTAAAAATTAAATCACAGCATGTACTTGGCACAGGAACCAAATATTTATGAGAGTAGTTTTGTGAAAGAGTACATAAAGTTACAGTTGAGCTACTTCATAGCCTAATTCCATTATATTATTGTATTAGGCAGAGTATCAAATTATTATACTCCCCATAAGGCAGCACCAATAATTAATCTTGTATATTTACTTTAAAAAACAACAACAAAAAAACTTCTGTCTTATTTTCCATATTCTCTTTTAAATTTCTTGCTGACAGAGATAGTCTCATATTTCTTTGAGTATTCTGTAGTACTATATACATTTTAGTTATTTGTTAAATGCTTATTGAGTAAATAATTTAGGTGTTGATAATGGTTGCAGTAATAGGAATAAAATTTTAGCTGTAGCAGTAGACAACCAATAAATGTTTGAGGATGATTCCACAGTGGTTTTTTGTGAGCCCCACAGAACTGTGTGTTTTAAGGAATTAGAACTTTTTTTTTTTTTTTTTTTTTTTAAATGTTCTGTTTGCCACCTACATACCAGCAAATTGGGATTAGAATCACATTTGTGACCCTTCTTCCCCTCTTATCCCCAGCTGTTGGGGACACCATCCACTGGGGTGGCTGCCCCTTTGTTAACTTTTGGTGCGTTTAGCATATACACTAGAAACTCCTGGAATATGCATAGCAAATCTAGATAAGCTCTTAGTTTATTGTGGCCTCCCTTGCAATTTCATGGGAATGGCTAAAATCCTTCAAGCTGCCTTAGGGAGAAGATTCAGTTCTTTGCAAAAAGGCTGAGAGAATTTGGAGATGAATGATATGTTACACTCTCATTTTTAAGGTATAGCATTTGACGTTTTTGTACAATGTAATTGCTGCCTACTCCTATATTAAATTTAGCTAGATAGGTCTTTTCTTTTTTTTTTTTTTTTTTCCTGCAAGAGCAAAATGCATTTCAGCTTACTGCAAGAGCTTACTGCTCTTGGGGTTTTCTCAGCGGAAAAGAATGAACAGAATCAGCTGAAATTTTATTGTCTGTTGGTAAACACTTTGTACATTATTTCAGCCAGCTCTAATTAGATTTATTTTAAAGCTCAGTTCCCATAAACTGTAGTGACAGCCAACAATAAAAATCAAATGCTGATTCTAATAAAAACACACATACACACAATCACCTCAGAGCTGTTTGTAATTTATCCTTGTGGCCTTTTAGCATACCTACTGGAACATGTTGATTTAAAGACATTTTAGACCCTCAAAACATCAGTAAAGTACTAATCTGAGGAAGAAGAGGTATACCTGCCATTTCTTAAATCGGTCAACTTCCAAACCAGATTGTTTGCATTTAGAGAGACTTCATTTTTAAGAGTATAGCCTGTATTTGGAGGTTATCACTATTTGGGTCAATATGATACTTTTTTTTGGGAGGGTGCTAAGGCAATTGGGGTTAAGTGACTTGCCCAAGATAACACAACTAGTGCATTAAGTGTCTGAGGCTGGATTTGAACTCAGGTCCTCCTGATTTCAGGACTGGTGCTCCTGCCATGTAGCTGCCTCTAATATAGGTACTTTTTCAAGAGTTGAGTATTCATTAATCTTTTATTGGTTTATAATGCCTGTTCTAATTATGTAGCATCGCATTAACATATATGCTTTCATGATTGTGCCAGTTCACCAATACAGTAATACAATATTTATATTCACATGTCTTCTGTATGTATTTCTTGAATTATTTTTTAAAAATCGAATTTAAATGTCAAAATAAGTGTTTCCCTATAACAGAAGATTATACCTAAAATGATCTTTATTATATAAAACTTTACTTTCCTTTAAAAATACATAATAAATTAAATCTTCAACTTTTAAAACTATTTTTCTTATCTAGCCTTTGTTCTCTGCATTAAAAATATTTTAGTATTCTTTCCTTTTGGGGGGATGGGTAGTTGGCTGGAACTTTCCCTCGTCTTCCTCCTATTTCTTTCCATATTGATTTGTCCTTTCAAATTCCTTGGGCAGTATATTTAACTAGAAACACCTCTGTGTCATGAATTCAATAAATATAAATGGATGATGATTATCTATTTATTAAAAAGTGACTACACCAGAGAATCCAAGTTTTCTAGTGTTATTCATTGTTAAAGCAGATTGAAGTAAAGATGGGCCTCAGTTGAGCTGAGGGAGCAGGCAACAGAATGCTCACTCCTTGTAGAAGCACTGTATTGGTCTGAATAGAAATTAATCCCATATATATAGACTATACTCCAACATGAAATCTCTCTGAAAGGTTAGTGTACTCTGATTGGGGCTGCATTCAGGGTTATACTGGCTAGACTTGGGGAGAAAAGAAGTTCTTCAGATCAGTAAGTTACATCATGAAAAAAACTGAGAATGTAAATCATGTATATCAAAATATTCATAGCAGCACTTTCTGTGGAAGCAAAATAAACCCCTGAAAACAGAGTGGAACCCATCAATTAAGGAATGATTGAACACATTGTAATAGGATATTCTTGTAATATGTAATGAAGGATGTGTGAAGAATTCAAAGAAACATGGGAAAATTTCTATGAAATGTAGTTAGTATAAGGTCAAATAAGCAGAACTCAGGAAAGAGCCATATAAACAGGGATTACATCATTGAAGAAAACAGAACTTAAAGGCCATGGGACTTAGATTAATTGCAGTGACCAGTTCTTGTCCCAGGGGGGAGATTATGAAACTCCCTTCCCCTTGGTTGATAACATGTGGGACAGATGAAAAGCATTGCCAGTTCTCTCAGATAAGGTTGTCTCCATTGGGCTTCGCTATTTGTCTTTGGTTCAAGGTAGCATTCAGTTTGGAATGCTATTCCGTAGGAGATGACCATGGCATAAGAACAAAAGATTACAATTTTTTAAAAAGGTACTATCAATCGGATATTTATTTATTGGCCACTGAGTGGAAGTGACAAGTTGGGGCAAAGGTATGTGAGAATTAGACTCTGAGCCAAAGCCTCCTAAATAGTTATGTTTCTGGGGAAGTTTGCCAAGGATTAGATACTCACAAATTGGGATGATTCCAAGGAAGCTACAGAGGATTGTTACCTAGCTACCCTTATTCAGAGGTCAAGCGTAAATGGTTCTGTCAGCACAGGAAATGGCACAATACTCATTTTTATTTGTTCCATCTGTATTTTCATTCTTTAAAAAAAAAGATTTAGTTGTTAAATAATCCTATTAGAGAAATATTTTATTCTTTATTTAAAAGAGTTTTTCCCCCTAAAAGTGATTTTAATTCATTTGTCTTGGAAGAATTAATGACAATTTTCTTTATATAATGAGTAGCTCATTAACTATTGCCATTGAGGTTATCACCTGCTATGTGCACTTGATAGTGAACCTGCTTAGTGTTATCTTTAAAGGTGATGTCATTGCACTTAACCAAGATGTTTCACTTAACTTAGGTGAAACAGTTATTGCTTTGAAGTGTCAAGGGTATGATGGTGATTGCTTGTTTTTGTACAAATGACCCTCGTTGCCTCGGTGAAGTTCACCATGATGATTGTTTTTGCTTTGTGTTTCTCTCTATCCCTACTCTCATTCCCCCCTCCATAGGTTCTTAGCATGGTAATTAATGCAGCTTACAAGCCAGGAAGAGTATTGAGAGAACTGCAGCTTGTGGAAGACCCACAATGGAATTTCCAGGAGGAGACCCTGAAAGCAAAGTAAGTGCTTTCTACTCTGGGAAACCTGGCTTTGAGTAATGCTTAATTTGCTGTGTCTTATTGACCCAGTAATGCAATTAAAAAAAAAAATCTAAAGAAAATTCAATTTCTGTGTAGAAATAAGGTGTGTCATGTTTGAATATAGATTTATGTGAGTTTTACTATATTTAGTTACATTTAGGACAGTTCTTAAGCATTATATTTATTGTAAATATAGATTAAAATTTTTTTTCCCTAATTGTTCAATAACAAGTATCTTATTGAATCGTTTGAAAAGCAAACTAGGATACTCTCTCTTTAAAGTATGCATATTTAGGCTTTGGATAATATAAAGGAGAAAGAATTTTTGTATATATGAAGAACCTGTCCCTGATAAGTACAAATAATGCATCCCCTGAAGTAGTCATTTCTATTTGAATTCATACTTTTCAAAGTTTTTATACAGAATACAGTAATTGGTTCCGGCCCATTAGAAATATGTAGTGCAAATTAGAATAATATATGTACCTCAGGGAATTCATTATTCACACTAATTTGGACCTAGCTATATTGATACATGTAGTTAAGATACTAGAAAGAGCAGACAATATGGGAAAACCTTGCTCTCTGGAAGTGTTCTTTTTTTCTTTTTCTTTTCTTTCTTTCTTTTCTTTTTTTTTTTTTTTAAGAATAATGGATCAACATTTCTTTGGGGTTGATTGAAGAGGGCAGGTAGTAGTGATTGTGTCTCAGGATGGTATTTTCTTCTTTTCTACATTTATTTGCTGGTAAACTTACTAGAGGAGAAAATTTTCACATTGCTTTCAGTTTTCTGAAATTGGAATTTGAGAACTCTTTACCAAAAGTTTTGGTGGATATAAGTACATGATAGAGAATGTAGTTTTCTCAAAACAACTATATATTATTATATAAACTTTTTTCATTCTCACCCATGGCACATCGTATACATTGAAGACAAGTTGAAAAGAGAATGAGAATCTATAAATCTAGTTCAGAAGTTCTCAACTTGAAAGTTGTGAACCTTTTAAGAATATTGAATCTTTCAGTATATTTGGGTTCCTTTGTAATCTTTGATGCACTTGCAGCATTATTCTGAGAAGGGGTCACTTAACCTTCATCACGCTGGCAAAGGGCCATGAAATAAAAATGGTTAAGGAACCTTGAGCTCCTGTTTATGCATCCCTCTTTCTCTTAGTAAAGGTGCATCTTGCACAAAAAGTTCCTGTTAACTCACTCATTGCATTTTCCTCATCTTGAACTTAACACTTATTGCCCACGATTGACTAGCATTCCTGGTGTGAGTGTGTTTAGGGCCATCTTCTGAACCTTGACTTGTGCCTGAAATCACTGATGGGACATTAATGATGCTTTACTAACTAATATAAGATAGAAAATTAAATGACTTTTTCAGGTTGTTTTTGTTTTCTAATAGATATTGTTGCATTCTGTTCTGTTCAATGAAGGATGTTTTGGTTTTTCCTTCTGTTCTTTTATTTCTCAAATATTAGCAACGCATTGTTTCAAGTACTTGATTTTTCTATCCATTCATTTTCAAGGAAGTTTTATGAAAAGTCTATATGCAGTTCATTCTTAGCAAACTCATGTATGGCTCAGAAAAGAGAAATTAGGATTTTTCTCCTTTAAAATTTTATCTTTTTCTCCTTCACTAAAAGGAAATCATCAGTAATAGTAGAGCCTTTATCACATGTGATCAGTCCATAGTGGTAGAAAATCACAGCAGTTTATTAATTGTTTGATGGTGATTATTTTTCTGGGCAGTCAGGAAAAATCCTTTTTTTTTAATTTTTTATATTTTGCTCCAGATTTAGCCCTAAATTCAGTGCAAACAGAATAAATCTAATAGATACAGATAAGAATTTGGGGGGGTATCTGTGATTTCCGTGATGTGGATATTCCTTCTGTCAGCATAGATCATAAACTCTCCCATGCCTTTTTATCTTATCAGATTCTATCCTCTCATCAATCTTACATGTGGAATCAACCTAACTTGATAGGTCCTTCATCAAAGTCTCTTGATCCTACCTAAATACCCATTTGACACACATGCTGTTAACCCTCTCTCTTTATACATGCATTGGCCATTTATCTCTTTAATAATAACTTATACAATATTTTCTTCATATTGTAAATTGTTGGTATTATGATGCAGCCTATTAAAATTCATCTTGTGTTTTTCCTTGCTTTTTCAATAACATATCTTATTTTCCTTTTTCTGCAATTTTGTGTTCCACAATTTAAAATCCTATAATCACCAGAAACCGTTATTATTAAAACAACAATAATTGGTTTCTATTTCAGGAAGAAGCTTGGGGGTCATTAAAAGCACTCCACAAAATGCTTCACTCTTCCTTTTGTTTATTGTTGGGCCCAATGCATTGTCTATCTAAAACACACACACTCTCTCTCTCTCTCTCTCTCTCTCTCTCTCTCTCTCTCTCTCTCTCTCTCTCTCTCTCTCTCTCTCTCTCTCTCTCTCATGGATCTGCTTTATGTGCTGCCCATTAATGGTATGTCATAGTTTAGAAAGTAGTTATTCTCTATCCATTTGTTTCTTCCTTTGTGGATGATTAGGTTGAGCTTCTCTGATTCATTATAGATCGAATATAGGAAGTCTACAGTGTCAGGATTGATTCTATCAGCAAAATGTCATCTGCAGATAGGAGCATCCAAAGAATTGTCATGTTCCCTAGGGAATTCCTCCTCGAGTAAATTCCATAGTGTCCTTCATAACAGTGGCAGAGCATAAGTATCCTGTTCTAAATGCTAGAAAACAGGGATGGTACTTTTTGCAGAGCTTGCACTAGTTTTTGTATTGCCAAGTCGATCAGAGCTTTTATTAAATCCAGCCTAATAAAATCAAAACAGGCATTGTGAAATCTGGCCCTGCCATATTCTAAAAGCAACGTATTACCTATTATATCAAATATGACAGTAAGTTCCATTTCAGAATCTTACACAGCAACTTATAATGAGAAAATGTCTGTCTCAACTGGGTTTCAAGTGCGCTAGATCACAATAGCATCTTTGAGCAGCTGCTAATGATGACAGGTTTATAGTCAGCAGGAATGTTAGTGTTATCATACTACATGTTGAGTCACCTCATTCCTTCTGATGTAGAATGACAGCTTTTTGGATCTTGACAACTTTGCTGTTTACTTTGGTAGGAAAGGAAGGAGAGAGAGCTCTTTCCCATTTAGCTGAAAGGCAGAAATCCTTGCTGTCATGAATAAATTAACTTGCATTTAATTCATTCAGCTGTCAAAGGTATATGTCACCGACTCAATTGCAAACAATGTTTCAAAAAAGGATATAGTTTTGATTATCCATGGGGGTAAGATGATTACTATCATTTATTCATAGTTCCTGGTTTTTCATTTTCACATTGTTGTGAAGACCTATATACTGAAGGGAGTTTATAGTATCATTGATAAAAGAATCTTGATTGATGTATAAATCTTACAGACTGCCATATATCGTCTAGAGGGATTTTCCCAGTATCTTTTTATGCATTTACATGGCACCAGAAAAGACTTTTTCATTATTCCCATAGAGATTCTTAGAGTTTAGATAGCTTTTAAGGTGTTTATCAACTTATCATTGGTATTCAATGAATCATCATTAATAAAGAAAAAAACAATAAACTAGCTATTATATAATTATCAACTATTACTAAATATTTTGGCAGAAAAGACCCTTTTATTGCATTTCCTTGTTCTCAAGTATTTTAGATATATTGCTCAAACTACCATTCAAAGTTATTTTAAGGATCAAATGAGTTGATAATTGTAAAATGCTTAGAACAATGCCTGACGCACAAAGTAAGCACTATATAAACATTAGCTGCTGCTACTGCTACTACTGTTACTGCCACCACCACCATTACCAGCACCCTGTTGAAGAGTTTGCTTTCTCTCTGTTGTTATCGTTGTGGCACCTACTCTGAAGATAGGAAGATCAAAGAAGGAATAAAATCTATTTTACCCATTATAATTTTTAAAAACAAAGCAAAATCTTTTTGATGTTTAGCATTCCTCACCAGTTGCAATTTATTTTGAACTTTAGCCCTCTTGATACTCTTTTTAAAAATAACTTCATTGCCATGTATTATTTTTTCTTTACCTTTATTTCTGAATGTGTCTATCACTATTACCATGCTCAGAGAACTATTATTTACAATGAAGATTTAAAAAAAAAAAAAGGCAATTCAGCAAAGCTAACCAGCACAAGGCAAAATAGTTCAGTGGATAGGGTGTTGGATTGGGAATCAGAGGTCGTGGGTTAAAAATCTCGACTTGACCATTTATTTATTTATTGAATTACATGCAAGTGATAAAAGCTAGTTTAGCTTTCTCCATGATCTAGGACACCAAGAAAAACACCTAACAATCATAGAAGGCTAAATCCTAATTACTAACTCACTCAGTAACCCATCCCCCCACGCCCACCACCACCACCTCCACCACGACATTGCAGGAGGTTGCTGCTCAAGGCAGCCCTGCAGGCTTGTAGCAAAACTCAGCTCCCCTTCCTCCCTCTTTATCCCAGTGAAAATCAAAAGGCAGAGAAAGCTATCCTGACTAGGACAGCACCAGGAGTTACTTCTTTGTCAAACACTTCCCCTCACCTGTGGGGAGAATTTCAGTGGATAAGCCCTGTGTGCTACAGAGGTGCTCAGGCAGAGTCAGCCAGGACGGGATGGGTTTGGGGCTTGATGATGCTCTAATAAGCCTGTACCAGTCTGTGGCCAGCTGCATCCTCCCAGAAGTTACCTAGGGAGAAACTGAGCCTAAGGCTAGTGAAACATGAATTGCACTCTCCTACTGAGATGGCTTTAAGGTAAAACACCCTCCCAAGGAAAGGAACCAGAAGGAGAAAACAAAGGGGGAAATATGAAGTTATCAAAGATATCAGGAGGAAGAAAACTCAATTAAAAACTCCAAGATCATAAATAGCATTAATAACAAGAAAAACAGTGTCCAGTCAGGGAAAAGAATTCAAGCCTCTATGGATAAGTATTGGAAGGCAAAGAAAAAGCCATCAATAGCCAATGAGGCAGAGGACCTGGAACCAGTGCAAGAGGTTCTGAATGGCTTAGAAGAGAAATAAGAATTAGGAAAATATTTGTGGACTGCACAGGAGGACAAGTGACAGAATAGAAGAATCTGAATCCAGGGGAATAAATTTCACCAATGAAATAAATGAGAGGATAACTGATTTGGATTGTAAATAGATGAAAGTAAAGGACATTTTGGAATAAGAGAAGCAAAAAAGAAAATGTGATCTAATATTAAGACAATATGTGGGGACATAACTTAAAGCTTACAAGTCTTTCTAGAAGAGTAGTTGCAAACCTGAATAGAAATGGGGGCCATGGAGATCCCTACAGGTTACATATTGGCTTAGATATAACACCATAGATGCTGTTAATATGTTATATTTGTTTTGTTAAATATTTCCTAATTATATTTTAATCTAATTCAAGCAGTAGGGTATGTTCAGCCCCTTTGTTTCAGAAAAACATGACAAGTCAAAAAAACTGGAGGATGTAAGAAAACTGACTAGAGTTTCTGAACTCAGAGAACAAAGTGCCAATTGAAAGAATCCAATGATTGTTTGAAAGCATGTGTGTGTATTTATGTTTTGTATATAACTCTACAAAGAATGAGGTTGGAGATATATCATTTCTTCTCTGGGGCCAATTTTGGTCTTAATCATACTTTTTTTTTTCCCTGAGGCAATTGGGGTTAAGTGACTCGCCCAAGGCCATCAACTAGGAAGTGTTAAGTGTCTGAGAGCAGATTTGAACTCAGGTCCTCCTGAATTCAGGGGTGATGCTCCATTGCACCACCTAGCTGCTCCTAGTCTTAATATTTCTTATGGAATCATGCCAGACTTTTGGATTTGTCTCTTATTGTTTTTGCCCTTTCCACAAAGAATATCTATCTATCTATCTATCTATCTATCTATCTATCTATCTATCTATCTATTTTTAGATAGATAGATAGATAGATAGATAGATAGATAGATATAGAGATATAGATATAAAGTATTTAAAAAATCTGACTAGATTAATTGATTTCAGTGCCCATATCCTCCTCCTTGGAATTGTTTCACTTTATCTCTTTGGAATTTTATACTTCTGAGCTTCTGTCCGACTGAGTTGAATTCCCCTTTAAAATTTTCCTTTGAACACTCTACAATCCAATTCGCCCAAATTGAAGTTGCATGTCAAATATGCTTTCTGGTTTTTACCATAAATTCTAATGTGGAGTTATAATTTCCCCCAAAAATTCCAAGAATTCCCTGATAATTAAGTGTATCCTGATCAATGAAAATTGTCACATAATAAGAGTTACCTCCATTGTTTCCTCTGCCTCTCAAAGATGAAATTATTATTCAGGCAAACAAAGAAAAGTATTAGCTTCTCTGCTTTTGACAGATGGAGGCTTCTGCCGGACATCTGTTGAATTGCAGTCTCCCCTCACTACTGTGGGATGCCTCAATGTCAGACATTTTCAGAACTCTTATTTTTTTTTCTCTTTCTTTTGAGGTAATCTCTTCTGATGACTCTCTTATTTGATCTCCTGACATCTTTACTAACAGGATAAACCCCACTGAGCAAACAAACAAAAAGCTTCTGCTTTCTAAAGAAGAACAGGGGAAAAAGTTTAACTTAGGTTAAGGATTTAACTAGAGCACCCTATCTAGGAGCTGTCTGAAATGAAAGCTCTCTCTACATGCAAGGTGCCTTCCTGACTACCTTCTTTTATACTCTCTTTGCCATTCACCAGTCCTGATGCAGTGGTCTTTACATTTTTTTTTCTCCTTTCCTTCCTTCTGAGATGATTTATAAAACTGGAAAATTTTCTTTTGTGTGCCAACTTGGTTCTCCCTTTTTCATATCTCCTCCCCTCCCTAATTTCTTTTTTCCCCTTATTTGTAAAGCATACTTTAAACTCTTATCTCAGTGTTCACAGTAGCCTTTCCAGGCCATTTAATAAATCACATTGCTAAGGATTTTTTCCTTCAGGTTCATGTCTGCAGTAGGAAATAGGAAATGTGAAATCATGCTTTTTCAGCAGTATCTCTTCATAAATCCAGTCTACAAAACAAAGGAGTTACTTCTTTGTTATACACTTCAGCTCACCTGTGTGAGAAAATTTCAGTGGATAAATCCTACTGTTGATTCTAGTATTCCTTTGCAATAGCATAGTATGATTAGGAATCAGGAGTTCTGGATTATAGACCTAACACTACGTGATCAGTTATTTGATCTGACATAAATGTGATGACAATACTGATAAATCATGAAAGTGTGCTCTGAGTCACAGTTCCTTCATCTGTAAAATGGAAATATTTATAACAGCATTGCTACAGGACTAAACAAGAAAAAAATATATGAAGGTATTTGAAAAATTATAGGGGTAGAGAGTGATAAAGTGGTTAGAATGCTGGTTCTGTAGTCAAGAAGTCTGCTTTCTGAGTTCAAATCCAGTCTCAGACACTTACTAGCTGTTTGACCCTGGATAAGTCACTTAATATAATTTCCTGTTTCTTCAAATATAAAATGACTTGGAGGAAAAAAATGTCAAACCATCCCCCAAATGGGGGTCACGAAGAGTCAAACGTAACTGAAATGACTGGACAACAGTAGTTTGAAAAGTATTTAAGCACTCTACTAATACAAATTATCATTATTATCTTCTTCAACATCATTAAATTCACCTTTTTAGTGCCAAAAATTGGCCTCTCTTTAGTGTTCAAGTTTTTACCTGTCTTTAAAGACCCTTCACACCTCAAATGGTTCTACCTTCTTTGTGAAGTCATCTTCAGCCACCCCTTTCCCTTCCCTCAATCAGAACTCATGTGTCTTCATTTATCATATTCTCTCACTATTTTTGCATGTTTTAGCTCCCCTGCTACATTATAAGGTCTTTTAGAGCAGGCTTAATATCTTAATTATCTTTGCATCTTTCTTATATGACAGACATAACAATAATTACAATGAGAATAGCTTTTCTATAACAACAAAATTTGGCCTATATTGGGTGCTTAATGTTTATTGAAACTATACTGATTACGGAATAATTTATAATGAACCTTAGGTTTTTGTAATACTTCCCAGCTAAATCCTAAGAAATGTCCCTCCCTTCAAAAATTAAGCTTTGGGGGACTTTCTCTTCCTATCTTTATTCACAGATATACTTTATTCTTTACCATACATGCTCATTGGTTATAGTATAACTTTGTGCATTTTGAATAGCCAGAGACATAGTTGTTGGAGAATTCTGTAAGCATACAAATAATTGTGAGTCCCCGGCTCCCCACTTTAAGCCTTGCCCTGGATTTCACCTGGGGATTGCACTTCTACTTTTCTATAATTTTAAAATGTCACCTGAAAACCTGGTCTTTACCTATTTTAATACAAACCCCGACTATCCTTAGAACTATATACATTTCAAGTAATAACAACTAAAAAACAAATATACAGATTGGTTATTATTTTAATCTCACTCCCATTGCTTTTTGTAGTTCGTGCTACCTATATAATTTGATGCTATTACCATTTTGAAACACAATGAATATATCATGAGTAAGAACCACCCAATGAACTAAAAGTTCCTGATTAGGAAGAAAAAAGTTTTTCTTTTAAAAATTTCTATTTATTTCAATCAAAGTTATTTGATTAATTAAATATGATTATTTAAATCAATTTTGACAAACCAGAGGGGATTGATCAGAAAGGAAAGCTAGATTTGGAAGGGTTTTTTCCTAACAATGTTGGGAAATGAGGAGTGTCACAGAAAAGTGTAACTCTGTTGCACAGAGTAAATGGGACTTTGATAAGAAGTGATAAAATCATTCAACTCTTTGTTTTCCTTTTTTAATTCTGCCAAGAAAAATAATCTTTGAGCTGAAAGGAGCAACACAAAAAATATCTGATAGGTTGTTGAAATATAAAATGATAGCTGTCTCCATGATGTATCAAAATATAGGCACTGAACTACTTTTAATGACTTCTTAAAGATCATAAAGAATTGCAGACATCCTGAAAGATGGAAAGGGGGCATATGACCTGAGGAAGTTGTCTTTAGACTGTAGGTAACATCTTCCAGCTGTTTAAGAAAAAGAACCCATGTCATCATCATAATTAAAGATTTTTTTTGAGAGTGGCCAGTTGCTTTTTGTTACATTATATTCTTCAAGCTCTGGGCTTAGGCATCAGGATGCCCACTGAATTTGGGATGGTAACATAACCTTGTTTCCAAGCCTTGCTTTGCCACTAATGTTCTAGGATTGAAAAGAATAGTTGAATGTTATAAAGAATCATCTCAAGAAAAGGCATTCAAATAATTTCTTGAGTTCTTCCATCCCAGATCAGTGACAGTGCAGATAACTACAAAGGATGGATCAAATTATTTTGTTTTGAAATAAACATTTAGGAAAGGTTAGATACTAGAAACTTTCTTATTATCCTCAGGGTATTCATTGAAATTTTCTCTAGGTTTAAAAAAAAAAAAAGTTGGTACCTTTATTTCTAAGAAAAGAGAAAAAATCCTGAGGATGACTTTAGGAAAAGCTCTAGAACTGAAACCATAAAAGGGCCTGATTTGCAAGAACTAGCAGTCACTGTCAGAGGGAGAAACAATTGCTTTGTTTTGCAACAAGAGATGAAAATAGTGATTTAACAGGTACATTTTAGGCTTCTCTAGGATCTTTGGCATTCTTTTCCTCTAAGTGAATCTGCGGATTTAAAGAAATTTCAGATAGAATAGATGCATTAATATTTCCTAATTTTTTTAATTAGCAAAAATCTCTCTTCTTTCTTTCCTATTCTTCATTAAAAAATAAAAATAAAACAGAAACCTTGTCTAACAAATATGAATAGTGAAATAAAACAAATTCTCTTCTTTGCCATGTCCAAAACATGTTTCGTTCTGTACCCTGAGTTCACCACTTCTATTGGGCAGTGGGATTATGTTTAATCAAGTTCTTAAGTCTTTCAAAATTTTCTAGTTTTGCTTTATTTCTTTATATTATTGTTATTGTATACACTGTTTTAGTTCTTTTCACTTCACTTCATACAAATCTTCCCAAGTTTCCTTGAAACCATCCTTTTTATGATTTCTTACAATAACAATGAATACTGAGATCTTCATATACTATAATTTGTTCAGCTATTCCCTAATTGATGAGCACAGCTCCCCCCTCCAACTTTGTTTCCAGTTCTTTGCCACTACAAAAAAGTGCTACTATAAAGTATTTTTGTACAACTTGATCCTCTTCTCTTTGGGATATAGTCCTAATTAAAAATTTTAGGGGAAAAGTACACACATCTAAGATGATGTTTTCTTAGTGGCTTCTACTGTGAAGTATAAGCTTAGATAGGAGGAAGATTTCTAGCTTTTCTCAAAGCTATATCTTGTTTTAAGTAGTTGTAGAAATGATGACTTCTCCTAGCTTTAATAAGTTTAATAAGCTTTAATAAGTTACCAAGTGATCCTTGAACTATAACACTAACTGTTAGATCTAAATGTGGAAAGAAGCCTTTGTTATGGCCATATGTCTCTTCAGAGTTGATGCTGGGACTTGCTCATTGCTTTGTTACTCATCACACTTGAGATTTGTTCTGAACTTAGTCCTTGGTTTATTTCTTCATTCTGCTTTTCTTTTTTAAAAAAAAACTGTGACCTTCATTTAGGTGCCATTTTTGAATAATAATAATATTGGACTGCCAGCTATATCGGGAAGGGAGTAGGGGAAAGGAGGAGAAAAGTTGTAAGAGAAGGTTTTGCAAAAGTCAGTGCTCAAAAATTACCCATGCATAGGTTTTATAAATAAAAAGCTATAATAATTTTTTAAAAACCAGTTGAATTTCTAGAAGCAGATAATGCAATTTTTACCAAGGTAAAATTTCATTGTCCTGAATTGTATAGCTCTCAAAATGGCAAAATAATTACTTGTATACCTAATTTTTCGAAAATTAAATATGATGATAAAAGCTCAAGTTTCATTTCAAAACATTTATTTTTGATACTGATGTTCATTAGTTATGCACCATGTATCAAATTGTATATTACCAAGAATATACTTAATGGAAAGTTTTATTGTAGATTATCTTAATATATCCTTCATATAACCATTTATAAACAAAATTCATTGTTATTACAGCACAAAAATGTTTGTTGATAAGTTTGCTACTTACTGACTCCCCATTCTCATTTTTCATCCTTTCCTTATCATGCCTTATCCACTTGTCTCCCATTCTTGAAATGAAATTCCCTTTGCTTCCATTCATCACTGTTATTCAAAGTCCTTCACTTTCTTCAGGACCCAGCTTACGGAGTTGGACACCTCAACTAGAATTGATTTCATTCTCTACATTGCTTGTAATATTTTGCATTGTTCCACTCCTTTGTACCTAATAACACACACACACACACACACACACACATACACACACACACACACATATATATATATATATATATATATATAGTCACATACATCTATGTGTGTGTTTGTATTATTTTGTATATGTGTTACTATTTCTATTATATTCTAAAATCTTTATATTTGCTTTTTTTATTTTTAAATACAATATTATGATATCTGTTGAACATGAGAAACTGGCCCTATGAATAACACTTGGATTTTAAAAAAAAATATTTTTTCTCTCTCTTCCTAGGTACAGAGGTAAAACATATAGGGCAGTTATCAAGATTGTGCGAACATCTGACCAAGTAGCAGATTTCTGCAAGAGAGTTTGTGCCAAGCTGGAATGTTGTCCAAATTTGTTTAGTCCTGTTTTGGTTACTGAAATCTGCCCAGAAAACTGCTCCATCCACACCAAAACGAAATACAGTAAGTCCTATTTGTGGAATTAACACAAGCTAATATGGCCTCCCCCCTCACATTTCCCCTTCTCCACCCCACCCTCCTAAAAAACCTTACACATACCATAATCTGTTTTGCCTCTTATTTCTACTCATTTTCCAATAATTGTTTACAGGAATGTCTGTGGGATAGTTCTCTAGGAGTATCTGTTCTTGACAGATATTGATGTTTTGAGTTAGAGAAAGGTTAAGACCAAACCGGTGATTTTATTATTTGGTGAACTATCACAAAATCAACAATTGCTTTGGTTACACAGAAAAGTAAGAACTTGAGCCTGAGGCTTTTAGATTCTGGAGCTGAGTTTATCACTGAACTGCACTGCCTCTTAGTTCTATTAAATAGAATATTAAGAGATAATGAGAGGGATAATTTGGAAGAAGTTGGAAGTTGTTCCTACTAACATAGAATTCCAGGAGATGAAGCGATTTTGAAAATTCTTAAAGATAGCACAATATATAAAAAAAAGAAAAAAGAATGCTTTTGTTGATGAATGTTGATGAATGAATGAATTAAAACTTATTTACCATACTATAAAGTAGTACTTCACTTTCTTCTTCATCACTTCTAGGAAGTAAAGAACTCAACTAAATAGTTGTTTTTGTTTGTTCATCATGTTTGTCAAAGTAACCCATTTTACAAACCACTTGACTAAAATATTCTGGGAGACTTAGATAATTTTCTTTAGATTATATGAGAAGCAGTGGGTTAAGTGAAAGAATATGCTACTAGGAATGACTAGACTCCTGCAAGGATGTGGGGTCTTATTAAGTATCTACCATGTTCCTTATCTGTCATAAGGCCAGGAGTCTGAGATCTATGAAAACATCATGAGTGAGTGATGCTTATAAAACTGGATGGGCATCAGATATAGTTTATAATTAAAATTGCCACCTGCCATTGTTACCCCACAAAAGTCCTACTGACTTCCAACTCAGCCAGTCTGTTCTGGCAGATGATTAGCTCTAAGAGAAAGCAATCTTTACTGAATTGAACTAAATATCACCTAGTACAGGATCACCCTACAATATTACTCCTTCTATGACACTACTCCTATCTACCTACTTCTCCAAGCTTTTCTTCTGCCCTACTTGAATAATGTATGTTCCAGCTATATTGGGCTACTTATAGTTCCTCAGACACTCCTAAACATCTTACCTATGGGCCACCATTCACATCATCCCTGACACATGGCAATCCTCTCCCAACTTTTTGTGACCCATTCTTCAATTAATCTTTGCACTGTTCTTCTCTGAATTCTCACAGCACTTTGCTTTTAGGCTGTGCTGTTTTTAGATATTTACCCCATTCTGCTTTATCCTATAGTTATTTATATAACACTACTGAGTAGTGATGCTAAATGTACTTTTATTTCTGCTCCCTTTCTCTTCTGAAAAGAGCAGAGCTGAATCTCATCTGTGTCTTGCCCTTTTTACCTTTTTTGTTATTGTTCAGTTGTGTTCAAGTTTTTTTGGCAAAGAAATTAGAGTGACTTACCATTTTCTTCTCCAGCTCATTTTACAGATAGAGGAACTGAGGCAAACAGGGTCTAGTGACTTGTCCAGGATTATAGTGTCTGAGACCAGATTTGAACTCTGGTTTGTTTTTGACTCCAGACCTGGCACTCTATCCATTACATCATCTTGCTGTTTTTGTCCACCTTACATATCCTACCTATGTCATGCTTATTTCTACCAGGCCCTGTTTCCTTTCTCACATGAGAAGCTGATTATTTAATGAGCCAAACTGATTACAACTTCTTTTCTCTTAGGAGCAATATGACGTCTCTAGTCCACACAATCTCTTTCTTTCATGTTTTATGCATTTTTGTATCAGTGCAATCACAAGAGCTCAAAGCCCCCACTTTAAAAAAAATCCTAATGTTCAGATAGAAGTTTGGCTCTCATTATAATTTAGTTTTGTGTACTTCTAGCTAATCCCTAGTATCTTTATGTTTGAGGTGGTATCAGGACAGAAGAGACATTTAGGTAAACAAGTATATATTATAGTGTATTACCGAACAGCCACAGAGAAGGAAAGTCGGGGAAAAAGCAGAACTTCTTAAGAGCATCCCTTGGGCCTTGAAGTAGTAAATACAAGCAGTTTCCTGAATTCTCTGTTCTGAGATGCTCACAGGGCCCTGTGTCTCCCATATCTTCATCTCTCCCTTTTGTGAAACAGCTCAGGCTTCCTTTCAATTTCTCCCCTAAGTTCTTTCTCTGCTGGCAAATCTTTCCAGCTCAGCTCATTAAGGACTATAAACACTGTTCCTGCTGTGGCTGGTCTTTAGCTCTTACTATTTTGCTTTTCTTCTTCTCTATTTGAATCTTGAAGACTGTATATATAAGTACTGCAAGGCAAGACTCAGGTCTGCTTTCATATCAAAGATCAGCAATCCTAAGTTTATATATACATATATATATATATATATATATAAAATGAGAGACAGAGACACACAACATATATGTGTGTATACATGTATATTTGTACATGTATATTTTATATGGATGAACACATGAATAAGCACACACACATATATAATGTATATGAAATACATATACACACATTATATATGTATATGTGTGTTTCTATATACATATAAACATACATACATATATACATATATAGTTTGCATGTCTTTTCCCTTATTGAATTATATGTTCCAGAGTAGGGATCACATTTTATCTTTGTATTCCTCTCAGAACCTGGTACTGTGGCTTGTATATAGGAGCAACTTAATAAATGTTTAAATTGAATATCTGTAAAACTTGCCCTCTTTCTGTAAGATTACAGTGAGTTGTAAAAAGGTTATAGTGCTTCCAATATTATGGTTCACTCAGCAGTCACCTTTAGTGAATACAGCAGTATGTGACTGAACACTAAACTTGGCCTCTGGTATTAAGAGAAAAAGCAAACCATTCTTTCCTCTCAGGCTTAAGAGGAAAAAAAATCCGAGACCTGCAATTAAAATTAAATACTATTGAAAGTGAAACTAAAGATTTTTCTAGGTTTGACTTTATAAGCTGCAAAATCTTTTAATGTCCCTTGGGTCAGTTCACAGTGACTATTGCTGATGGCTGAATTGAATTTATAAAGAACCAGAGGGAAGAAGATAAAAACAATTTTTGGTTGGAATCTTGAACAATGAGAGATACAAGTCATTGAATCCAATTCATAAGCTTAAAAAGATGCCACACTTCTTATTTCATTCTGTAAAACCAACCCTGATTTTTTTAGTTCTATCCAAAAAAAAAATCAGATTTCAACAGAATGTCTACTTTGGAATTTTCTAACATAAATGGTACTTATTCATTTGTATCTTGTACATTCAGCTAAATAAATATAAGGTATGGTACATGTAACAGTAGTTTATGCATGCTCAGCAACTTGTATCCCAGGAGAGAAAGAATGCTCTATAATAATTCCAGGTTCTTGGGGGGGTGGTATTTTGCTTCTATTACGAGTCTGATCCAAAGATGATGATTAATCATTTTTATATAATGCTTTGTTTAGAATCTTACCAGGTAGGTAGCACAAATATCATCCATACGTAATTCTTTGCTGTTACTCATTTGAATCAATGAAATTAAAATTATTTGGTCTCATTTACTTCTTTGCCATTGAATGACATTACTTAAAAGCTAGAATTTAATCCATACTAATCATATTATTTAGAAAGAATATTAGAAATCATATAGCTCTTCCTCATCATTTTATACATCAGGATTTAAGGATGTAGAGATTATTAAGAACTGACAGTTACACCTGAAGTTGAAATTTGAAGAAAGGTTTGAGTTTTTCTCTTGTGACTTCCCCATCCACAAAACTTCCTTTGATACATTTCATTTTATTAAACAAATTTTATTAAATGAGAACCACATAGTGGGACAAATGAGCTTTAGATTAATTAGTGTTCTCTCTTGATCATGATCCATAAGTATTTCATTCTCATTAGTGATTTTAATTCAGTAATTGATTATGAATTTAGGTCATATGATGAATACATTATTCATCAGATACCTATCTCTTCCTAGAATGTTGGCATTTATATTGATAACTATTATTCAGTATTTAATGCCAGAGAATTGAATTCTCTTTTATTGAGTTGGAAGAAGGCCAGAGGTTTTTTTTTTTTTTTTTTTTTTTTTTTTTTTTTTTTTTTTTTTTTTTTTTTTTTTTAAGTTTATATTGTGCTTTACAAATATGATCTTATTTTGTTTTCTCTATACCTGGGAGGTTACGTGTCATCATTATTCCCATTTTTCAAATGAGGAAATTGAGGCAGTTTAGATAAGTGACTTTTATAGGGGCACAGAGCTAGTAAATGATACAAAAGATGCATTTGCCATGGATCCTGAAAACAGTACATTTTTGTCTTGCTCAGATTAGGAAATGAAAAAAACATTTTTATAAATGTGTGTGTGTATTTATATATTCAAAATTGAGACCTAAGTACCAGTAGTAAAAGCATTCTATTTAATAGAAATTGCTGTTACAGTAAACGGTATAAAGAATTGAGCATGTCTAGATACTGATAACAATTTGACCCTTCCATCATCTGATCAAAGATATGCCTGTATCCTTTCAGGTATTTTAAAAGAATGATTTCTTATGAGATTTTAGTTGAAATTTGAAGCCAAGAAAGCCAGTAGGCAAAGTTGAGACCTGGACAAGAGTCAGAGGAAAAAAATACCCAGGATTCTTTTTATTTTCAAAATTATACATAATTTTCAATATTCACCTTTGCAAAACTTTGTTGCAATTTTTTTTCCTCACTCCCTCCCCTAGACAGTAAGCAATCCATTATATATTAAACATGTGCAATTTCTCTATACATATTTCCATGATTATCATGCTACATAAGAAAAATCAGGTGAAAAAGAAAAAACAAACAACAAGAAAAAGAGTGAAAATACTCTTATGATCCACACTCAGACAGTGTGATCTTCTTTCTGGATGCAGATGACTCTCTCTCTTATCACAAGACCATTGGAATTTGCCCAGGATTCTTAATCCCTATCAAGAGCAGAACAAATGACATGTTAGTGAATAAATTATTTATGATAACTTTTTGTTCATTAAGTTTTTTATTTTACTTTTCCTCATAGCTTATTATTATGGAAAGAGAAGGAAGATTATCAAACCCCCAATTGGAGAAAACAGTACTGAAATTGGGCTGCCTAAGCCAACCAGACGGAGGAAACGGCGGAAATCCATTTTTGTGCAGAAGAAAAGGAGATCTTCCACAGTAGACTTTGCCACTGGATCAGCAGAGGTGAGTGTTCTCTCCAAACCCTGCCTCAAAAACCCCACAGTTGCTAAGTGTGATTGTTTAATTAAAGAAAGGGTGATGTTATATTAAGGGGTAGTTAGTCATAGCATGGGCTGAGGCCATGGAGAAAGTAGATTATTAGAATTTTGGGCTAAGCAAACTACTCAAATGCAATGTTCCTGTCAGAGATAGACTTTAAAAACCTACAATGTCTCCCCAAGAATAATAAGAGCTGGAATGAAACCTGAGTTGTTGGTCTCCTGTCCCATTTTAGCCACAAATTCTGTCTTTGTGACAGGAAAGTGAGGAAGAGGATGCAGATGCTATGGAAGAAGACACGGGAAGTGAGGAGACCAGCTCAGAGCTTCGTGATGACCAGACTGACACTTCCTCAGCTGACGTCCCCTCGGCCCGACCCAGGAGAGCCGTCACATTACGGAGCAGCACAGAATTAGATCGGCCCCCTCCTGTGGAAAGAACCAGGAGGAGCCGGAAAGCACAGACGTTCTCCTGTGCTGAAGGAGATAAATGCTCCCAAGCCAAGCCGGACAGAGCAGAGGTGAAGTAACAGCCCCCAGCGTGGGCATAGAGCAGAACTTTTTTCTTTTTTAAATTAAAGTTTTTATTTTCAAAACATATGCATGGATAATTTTCATCATTCCCTCTTATAAAACCTTCCAAATTTTTTCCCTCTTTTCCCCCAACCCCCTCCCCTAGATGGCAATATGGGCAATTCTTCTATACATATTTCCACAATTATCATGCTGCACAAGAAAAATCAGATCAACAAGGAAAAAAATGAGAGAAAACATAATACAAGCAAACAACAATAAAAAAGCAAAAATACTATGTTGTGATCCACACTCAGTTCCCACAGTCCTCTTTCTGGGAGTAGATGGTTCTCTCCATCACAAGTCCATTGGAATTGATCTAAATCATCTCATTGTTGAAAAGATACACGTCCATCAGAACTGATCATCACATAATTGTACTGTTGCTATGTGCAATGTCCTCTTGGTTCTGTCATGGAGCAGAGCTTTAAAAAACAAACATGTTTGTCTAAAAGAATATTTGATATTTTGTCTGGGGAAGAGGAGACTAAGGGAGGACAGGACAGCTATCACCAGTTATCTGAAGGGCTGACATGGGCAGCACAGCCTCATGAGGCAGAACTATGAACAGAGAGGCCATGTAAAGGGAAAAAAAAATCAAAACAATTAAGGATGGCCAGAAGTAAATCAGGGTGCTGTTTGTCAGCAAAGTTATAGAGATGATTATTGTTCAAATATGGCTTTTTGATGACCTTTTAAATCCTCCCAAATAGTAGGATTCTGTTTGGAGGTTTTGAACATCAGAACAAAGGGTGGAAAGAATTAAAGGACCTGAGTTTTTAAAAATATAAGAGAATTTGATCAGTCTGCAGTGAGTTAGATGTTCCACACACTTTGAATCTGGGATTGCAGAACTTTTTCTGGTCCTCTCTTGATATTTGTTCTTAAGCTCTCCATTTTGGGTTCTGTTCTTATATATATAACCAAGTGTTAAAGCTGTAAATGGTATGATATGCCATTCTTTGAGATATTTCATTGAGGCAGAAGACCAGAGTCAGTAAAGAACAAGCACAAAATCAGACTGATGCTGCATAGCACTATGTTATTGCCCCCACAAAATCCAAATACATGCACTATGGCTGCTTCTTTTGCCATCAATTTTTTCAGTCGATCTTCTTACCATAGTTTGCTTATTTGTATAGTAGGGCTTCTGCCTTTGTATTAATGTACTACAGTTAGGTAGTGTATATATGCTGAAATTTTTTGCTCCTATTTGTCATGTTCTGAAGCCATATCAACTCTTAAAACACATGACCTTCACCCTACCTATTGATGGCGTATTTAGTAAATGGCTAAATTAAACCTTTTGGCTTTAGGAAATGGAGAGTTAAAATATAACTTCCAATTTCATATACTTTACTAATGTCATTTATTTGAGAGGGTTTGGTTCAGTAATTTTCAAAATTAATCAGGATTATTGGGGCGGAGCCAAGATGATAGAGAGTAGACATGGTTTTCTGTGAACTCCTCTGACTTTCCCTCAAATCAACAGCAGATTAAGCCTCTAAACTGGTTTTGGTGGACAGAACCCACATTTCCAGAAAAACATATTTTGGAAGAACTTAAGGAAAAGTCTTGTTCAATTGGGCGAGGGAGATGCTGCCGGGCCCAGATCATAGGGACCCTGGGGCCAAGGAGCCAGGGTGTTGTGGCACCCTACCACAAGGCTCTTAGGCTACGCTTACTTGGTTGCAAGCTGGTGGGTTAGCATATTTGCTGCAGGACACCCAGAAGCAAATAAAAAAGGCAAATTGTAAGCCACTAGCTCCAGACCTGGCTGTGATTACCTACCACTGGAAGTCAGTTAGAAACACCAGCCCCAGGG